>NW_014569642.1:364218-432196 GCF_001313835.1 Polistes canadensis
TATTATCATTATTATCATTATTATTATCATTATTATTATTTTTATTATTATGATAATGATGGTGATGATTATTATTATTATGATAATGATGATAATGATGATTATGATGATCATGATGGTGATGATTATTATTATTATTATTATTATTATGATCATGATGATGATGATGATGATTATGGTGATTATTATGAGATGATGATTATGATGAGATGATGAATATGATGATGATGATGATGATGATGATGATGGTGATGATAATAATAATAATGATGATGATAATAATGATGATTATGATGATGATGATGATTATTATAATTATTATTATTATTATTGTGATTATTATAAATATAATGATTATTATTATTATTATGATTATTATTATTATTATTATTATTATTATTATTATTATTATTATTATGACGACGACGACGACGACGATGACGATGACGATGACGACGACGATGCGACGATAACGACGATGACGACGATGATGATTATGATTATGATTATGATTATGATTATGATTATAATTATGAAAGAAGAAAAAAAATAAAATAAAAAATAAAAATAAACGATAATATATCGGGTGGCGATTATTATATATATAAATATTAACGATAGTATAATGCAAATTTTTATATTTGCATGTTTTGTGCTGTAATTAGCGAGTAATTAAGATATTTTGTAGATAACACACAACAAACAAAAAATAAAAAAAAAGAAAGGAAGAAAACACACATAACACACTTCCATTGAATCTTTAATTCAATTTTTCTCGTATCGCGTTTGGACCAACAGCGCGAAAGACGGATGTGGTGGAGGAGAAGGAAAAGGAGAAGGAAAAGGAAAAGGAAAAGGAAAAGGAAAAGGAAAAGGAAAAGGAAAAAGAAAAGGAGAAGAAGAAGAGAAGAAGAAGAAGGAGAGGAGAAGAAGAAGAAGAAGTAGAAGGAGAAGGAGAAGGAGAAGAAGAAGAAGAAGAAGAAAAATGCGCTCGTAGCTTAAAAAACACGGCGCTGCAAATGTCTCGACTTTAGAAGAAGTACAGGCAAACAAAACTAGAACTGAAGAAAAGACATTGCTAATGATGAAAAAGCGAGCGAGCAAAAGAGAGAAAAAGGTAAACGTGTTGCGTGATATATTACGTTGTCGCTGCTGAATGAAATTAATTAGAAAGAAAAGGAAATGAGTGAGTCAATGAATGACGCAAAGATGAAACGAAGGTAGAGAAGTGAAGATTATGAAGCGATGAGATTAGGGGAGAGAATGGAATAGAAATTTAGAGCGTTTAAAGGGCTGAAAGAAAAAGAAAAAGTGAGATGGAGAGAAAGGGTGTGGAAAGAAAAATGATATACAAAATACGAATACATGCAAGTATAAGTGATAAAGAAAGAAGGTGTGAAAAGGATGATGATATATAAAATACGAATGTATGTGAGAGAGAAAGAGTAGTAATAAACGCAATTGATGGTCATGACAAGAGCGCGTATATAATATTTAAGGACGAGGAGGAATAATTGTGGGAGGATACGCATCGCGTTTATCTGAACATTTGATGCGTGACAGTATATAATTCTGTATTTAAAAACAAAGTCGTCGGCATGTGAAGAAATGAAAGGAAGGGTAGGGGAAGAGGATGTGTTTGTAGATGAAAGAAAGTGTAGTTGAGCGAATGAGTGAGTGAGTGAGTAGTGAAAGAGAGAGGGAGAAAGTGTGATGCGTGCGCGCGCGCATACGTTTGGATGTGAGTAGCGAGGGAGGGAGTGAGTGATTGATTGAGTAGAGATAGTGAAAGAGAGAGAGAGAGTGTTGGAGCGTGCGTGTGAGTAATTGAGTGATTGATGAGTGAGAGAGTAAGAGTGAGAGTGAGAGAGAGATAGTACGAAACAAATGCTCAAGTATGTATGTGTTATATTGTGTGCACGAAGAATGGGGGTTGGTAGAGAGAGAGGGGGGGGACAGTGTCTGTAAAGAAACAGCTTTATATGATAAAAACGAAAGAAAGAAAAGATAAGAAATAAGAAACGAGTATGCTAACGATCACTTAAGTATGTCAGATTTCGCATTTCAGTGGATTTCATTTTTAATGGCTTCTTAAAAAAAGAAAAATACAGAGAATTGAAAGTAGTGATGTCTAACTGCAGTCTTTGGAATAAAAAAAATCATATTTATAAACGTAATTTAAAAAAATGCCGTTGTGATACACTCTAACGCAGAAGAAAACCGATTATAATAGTTAAAAGAAAAGCTCCGGGGTGATTGTGTACTAAATGATTATAAAGAGAGAACAAATAAACAAACAGAAAAGAAAAAAAGAAGAGAAGAGAAAAGAAAAGTAAAACTAAAACTAAAAGAAGATGAATTTTTAAACTTAAGATCGATCGTGCCATTAAACGACTGTAAGGGGGATATATTTATAATCAAGACTTTATGCTTTTTAAAGTGCATATATTATTGTAAAACTAACAAATACCGATTGTCAGCTTCTGCACATATTTTGAAGATTCTTGCATATACATACATTTACCTAATGTAAATCCCACTTGATCATCATCCATGCAACGGTAATGCATTAACTTGTTGTTGTTGCACACCTTCCACTGGTACTTCCTTACTCAGTAGTGAAAGATCTAACCGACGGAATTAAGTTTTAGAGAGAGAGAGAGAGAGAGAAAGAGAGAGAGAGGAAGAGAGAGAGAGAGAGAGAGAGAGAGAGAGAGAGAGGAATGAAGAGGAACAGAGAGAGAAAAAGAAAGGAAGAGAGAGAGAGAGAGAGAGAGAGAGAGAGCAATAGCTTATAAAGATATTTGGATTTAATTTTTAAAAAGTAATTAGAAGATAATAAGTTAAAAAAACAGAACACTTTCCCTGGTCCTGGCTTCTCCCCAACCCCAAAGTATCCTACTCTATAGATATCTACATACGTGTAGCTCTTAAATTATTTACTTTAGTTCGAGTGGAGATGCCTGTAAGTGTAATTTACTAAGACTTTTTGTAAATAAATTATGAAATAAACTAGACGTACTTTATCCAGATGGATATGCAATCTGACTTTAAAAGATATGAAAAAAGAAAGATATGTAGGAAGATGAAGAATAACTTGCATTCATGGTAGAATTTATTATGCCGAACTAATGTAAATATACATTAATTTTTTCTTTTATAGTCAACTTTCATATATTATACATCTTGTTTGGAACAAATACTGCTCTCCATATTTAAAGTTATTGCAGTATTTATTTTGCGACACAGCCATTCTAGGACCTCCAATTCCTTGCTTTCCAAATACCAGTCTACAACGGCTGTTGATGCTTGCTCGTTCTAAAGAAGAACCCACCCCCAAAGAAAGAAATTATTAAAGTGACTTTCGTTGGTTCGTTGCATATATATTATGTGAAAATATTTGGAAGTTTTTTCTTATATTCGTCATAAATTTGAGTTGCATAGGTACATGCGAACTACTGGCACTAATATGCATAAGAATATACGTATCTTCTTTATCTTCTCGTATAAACATAAGAGTGGCTAGGATTTTTTTTTAAATTATTTATAACAAATTCATGATATTGATCACCTTATTTACGTGTAAAACAAGTTTATCCACGACAACAGTTGGCGGAGATAATTGCTTAATGTCGATGGACCATTTGATATTCCACAATCCCCACGCAGCCGCTTTTTCTACCAGGTAAACTCGTCTGACGGATGATGAATTGTTGTATGTAATTTAGTAATTTTGCTATATATATATATTTTCCATTGTAAAATTAACTTACTGTAAAGATATAAGAGCTATTTGTTTTCCATCGTTAGAAAGTATACTATGTGCCCAATAAGTATCATCCATTCGTCTATGATAATCTTTATTTATTAGCTCTAACAGATGCATTCCTTTAGCTTTGTGCGTTGAATATAACTCGACGCCCTGTATAAAAAGATGAATTTAAATCTTTTACGACGCAATTGCAATGCACAATGTATATATTGTACATGCGCACTGACCATGTAAGGGCTGATGAATCGTGGTAAACGAATTCGAGAAATGAATTTACATCCCATTTCCTGTATCCTAAAATATATATTACTTATACATATAGACACATTTTTATGTACACAAGAGTTCAATTATTTTAATTTTTATAAGTTAACAAAATTTAATGCAAAAAGAAAAACAAAGAATTTATATTACAAAAAGACAGAGATAATAATCTCTCTTAACACATTGAGTGCCACGCGGATTTATAAGAAAATTCCCGCCAGGTCACGCGCGCGCTGTTTAAGAGTGAAAAACAGTTAAATGTGTCAGTCACTGATGACTGATGTGGCACTCAACGTGTTAAATGTATAAATAACTAAATATATTATACACTTACCTTTTGATTATGTTCTCTATTATTTTAGGACAAGTTTCTGCGGATGATGCATTTTCTATTTTAAAGAAGGCAGAAAGTTTTTTTCCCAATGTTCTTAAGTAGTATTTTAATTCTTCTCGTTGAAGATCTATGATATATTTGTTATAGTAATTATCAATAAAATTACGTTTACACTAATAGAGTTTATAAATATTTGTAGTAAATATAAGTTATTAATTATTAATTATTTTTTTCTTTCTTTTTTTTTTATAATATATACTATACTTACTATTTGTTGATAAAGAAATTAAGCCGGAAAGTTCTAATTCAATGTCGGTAGAGAAAAAATTATTTATCAAGAACTTGGCTGGGGATATGTCAATACTATGAAAATATAATTCTTTTTCCTATAAAGAATAAAATATATAATCTTCCCACGAAAAAAAAAACAAGTGATGTTTATATTAATGCTTTATCTTTCTTTTTTATAGTTTATAGCAGGGCTTCTCAAAGTATGAACCGCAAACTCCGACGACTTCATACGGAATCACGTAACTAAATTTTAGGGGTCGCAAAAATTGTAGTAAAACTACCAAATTGGATGCGAATCGACCGAAAATTAAATTAAACACCAGTTTAACACAACACTACGCGTATGGTATATCCGTGAATTTATGATAGCAAAAGAGAAGATAGTATATAGTTTACACCCTGGATCGCGAAAATATTTCCTCCGGTAAACGGGAATTGCCAAGTGAAAAAGTTTGAGAAGGCCTGGTTTACAGTATTTAATACCTTAGAACGTTGATTATGTGATTCACAATTGTTTAAGTTAATAAACGATGGAATCACACTATCAGCAGTAGCGTGTCCCAAAAGACATGCAATGTCATGAGACAATTTTACGGAAATTTCTTCTCCGCATATTAATATCTATCAAAAATATTTAGTATTATCTAGCTGATAATCATAATATAAAAAAATGAAATAAAATTATTAACAATACTTTGTTACTCACCGAATCTGGATCATAAAAATTACTATTTGGAGATCTAAAATTGTAACCATATTGATTTCCTAGCACAGTAATAGAATGGATCAAAACTTGATATTGTTGCATAAATTGAACCGTATAATTTCGTGATATTTCCAATAGTAAGTGTTTAATACTGGTTGTAGTAAAATATTTCTCATAACATGGGAATCTAATAACAAAGAAATAAAAATAAAAGATCTTTCATTAGTAAATACATTGATCAAGTTTAACATGTTAAACGCCACGCCAGTCATGGCTGAGAGATCATCATGGTCTAAATGGAAAGCTCAACAAAAATAGGCTTGACGCTTAACGTGTTAAGAAATGGAAGACTATAATAAAATATGAACTTAATAATACAAACTTAAATTCAGCATGTTTTTCGAAAGATCCATTTTCTGCATATTCGAAAATATATTTAATAATATTATGATAATCTGTCAGGTCACTAGAATTATATATTTTAGGTCCCTCTGTATTAGCTAATAATTTTAAAGATATTACGATCGGAGAGATATACATATATTCAATTATAGCGGTTTTGTTACGCCGTAAAGTCTACAATGAAAATTTGTGTTATTTATGATCATTTGTTAACGATATATAATAAGGTGCTAAGAGAAACAAGAAATGAAATAAAAATACGTTTACGTACGTCAATATTTTTGTGATGAGTATGTATGTGGACATTGGAAACATCTTTTCTAAGTTTTGCTGCTATGGAATACTTAGTTTCAGTTGTTTTTGGAATTAAATTAACTAAGGACAAAGCGACTTCTTCTTGAAGATTAATATTAAATATTCTCAATATGACGCTTATACCCCTATGAAGAAAATGTTCAATACATGAATTCATTTATAAAAGAATTAATTAGATCAATGTACGGTCTATATTCGAATAGCAACATTTTTATATGTACGCACTTATAAATTGTTTTATGTAGCTTTTTCTGTTTTAACAAAATAAATTCTAAACAATGCTTCGATTTATGATTGCCCATAAAATTAGTCATACTTTTTTCTAAGTTGCAGTGTAGAATAACAGGGAAAGTGACATTATTGAGTTGATTATCTATCTGAATATAAAAAAACAATTTTTAAAATTATCATTATAGTCGTAAAAAAAGCATCGCAATCGAAGTACCTGTATTCGATGAATGTAACTTTGCATATACGTCATTGTTATCGATTGTCTGCAATGTATCCAAATTCCGGGTGAATATGTTCTGCGTAATTTTCCAAAAAATGGTTTTGTCATATGCATTTTTTCAAGATCAACCTAGGACGGTGATGATAAAATAATAGAAAAGTTAGTTGTATATACGTAGTGCGTATATATATTTATATATATAGTTATATATATATATATATATATATACGCATATATATAATGTAATATTCTTAATAATGAAAACTTCATAGTACAGACTTACGTCAATAAAGTTATCCAATTGTGTTCTTTTGAAGGAATTTATATATTTATTTTCCAGCCAAGCACTTAATTCAAGCGATAATGTTTTCCACTTTTTTCCAAAGCAAAGTTCCCAACACGCGGAAGAATCGCTTATACTTCCATATAGAAATTCTTTACTTTTCTCATTGCATTTTAAAATCTATGTTAAAATATTTATTACATTTATGTAATAGTAATAATTTATTTATTTTTTAAAATTACTTACAACGCTAACTCCGACGCCTGCGACCGATAGAAATATTTCTCGTTTACTAATTTCTGGTTCAATAATACTCCGTGCTTTTAAAAATATATTTTCATCTTCAGTGAACAATAAGATACGTTGCGTCCCTTCCATATAGCTTACCCAATAAATAGTAATCTTATCTTTTCGGACTTGCCCTAGTCTAGATTGTTCTGTTTCAGAATTATCATTTTTATTATCATTGGTACTAATATTTATTTTCTCTTGCGAATAGGACAATCTTGTATGTAAGAGGGACTTAGCAGTAGATACAGTGCAACCGTCTCTGCATTCGACGGTAATAAAAGGTACAACTTCTTGTTCGAAACCATCCTACATATAATATAAATATAATATAATATTAACACCAATAAATTACACTATTAAAAAATCTTAATAATAGTATTTACGGTATCAAATCGAGCTTTATAGCTAGATTTTTTATTATTGTAAATATTCCACATTAGTTCTCTTGGCATACTCGGATCATCCCAAGTATAGAGTATACTTTGAAATGGATTTAACAAGGTCACTTGTCCAGAATTTATTTGATTGATTTTTAGAAATAGTTCGCTACAAAGATTATCTACCCTTACTGGTACATCTCCAATCATATATTTTCGAAATACAATGTAATATGGAGTATTTGCACCACCTTCGATTTCTATGCATAGAGCTGACTATAAAAACAAAGTTAAACATAGCATATATTTACGTCATTCATTCATAAATTCATTTAATTAATCTATTTTTTAATCAAATTTGTTAATAAATATTAATATACTTACACCATTATCCATTCTTAATACAGTTTTACCAGTTTGTGTAATATTAAAATGCTGTGAATCTAACTGACTATGTTTCCATTTAACTCTCATTTGTAAAGATTCTGTAACCGGCCAAAATGGTATCTCTTGTCCTGGTAACAAATCATTCCATAAATCAGCATTATCATTTTCTTCCATAAATCTTAGGGCCTTTTTTGTTTTATTATGAACAAAAAAATATGGTAAGAAGATAATAATTTTGGTGAACAACGGAGATAAACGTGAGTTATCTATCTCCGCTAATATTCGATATTTTCTTCCACGTTCGATATCCTTGCAAACAATTAGAGACATAGAATTAATTCCGTTTAAAATAAATGGCAGGGACCATTCAGATTGATGCGCTCTTAATCTAATAGTATCTTTTTTATTATTTTTTTGCGACAAAACTAATAATTCTTCTTCTGGAATCTCGTAGGATAAATTTAAATGACATTCCTAAAAATATATAATAATTAACGTAATTATAAAATAAATTTTTTTCTATAATAAAAAGAATTATAAATTACGTAAATATAAAATGTTTACCTGTATGAATAATGGTAAACCAGTTTTATTAACTATCCAATATTGAGCATGAATGATAATATACCAGCTTTTACTTTTACACAGTTCAACATGTATTATAAATGGTTTTCCTAAATACGATTCATTGTCCGTACTCATTAATACAAATTTTCTCTCCAAATTCATATTGACTTTTATAGTTCCACTCCATTGAGCACCCAAATAATTTTGAATCTATATAAAATGTACGATAGCATAAATATGGATATTTTAAGAACGTATGTACGGCGAGTAACTTTAATATTCGGACACCACAATATTTTTATTTTAGCATATTATAATTTTCTTTGTAACAAAATTATTTTTACTGATTTTAATATTTTATATGTATATATATATATATATATATATTTTTTTTCTAAGTATATTCATAACAAAATTATAATGCAGCAAAATTCTAACTTTGTAGCGTTCGGATATTACAGTAATTTACAGTAAATTATTTAATTTTATAATTATACATGCCTTAAAATGGAATTGTATATCACCTGTACACATCAACGAGTGCACATTCACTTTATCACCTGGTTCAATTTTTACTTCATAATTTATAGAAGGTATTCCAATATCAATAACAAAAGGTAACTGGTTATTGAGTATAAGAGGTGGAATAATATTTATTAAATAATTTGGTACTCTGCAGTCTTGTGGTATTGCCATTGGAAATTCGGTACCCACTACTTTTATGCAAAATACACTTTGATTTTCATTATTCTTTAATTTACAAAACACATCTTTGCTAGTATCAGTTATTATATTTAGTTCCTTCCAAAAAATACCTTCCTCGCTAATCTGATAATTTCTACAATAGGTTTTATACTAGTTTATATTTTCTGACAAAATTTTTAATTTTGATAATATAAAAACTCAACTACTTACTCCAAATATGCTGGTTCTACATAAATAGGAAAATGGTATGCAATATAAAGCGGAACATTGTAAATACAGTCAGGTTCAATAATCCCCATTCTTATATTGTCGTCGAAAGGATTTATAGCTTCTCCAATATCCGCTAATTGTAATGTTTCTGCCAATTGTTTTTTATAATAAAGAGCTAAAGCATATGACGTTTCATTTCTAATCTGTAACAAGCAAACAACATATAAACAAAAATACATTAATTAATTTTGTACGTTATTGTAATATTTATAATTCAATAACAATAATACTCTTTTTAAATTTACCTGGAGAGGTGATCTAATCGAAATGGTACGTTGTAAATTTTTATCAATAGTCGTATCTACAATTAAATAATACTCCACGTTTTGTTTGACTGGTCGAAGTGGAATGAATTTACAACCTTGTCTTTTCGGGCAATATATTGAAATATCTTTAAAACCTAAAATAACAAAAACAATATATACATAAAAAATATTTAATATTATTTTTTTTTTTTAATATTTAAATAATATAAAACTTTTGTATTTACCTTCGATAATAATATGCAATACTTCGCCAGTGATCATTTTATATAAACAAATAGGAGATTCGTTATAAATAATATTTTGCGTGAAAAGAGGATAATTCAATGGATTATCTTCAAAATCAATTAACCCGTTTTCATTGGTAATCCATTGCGGGCTCGTGCTACGCGACATATTCTCAGCATCAGGTGTGTTTGGTGTACTTGGGGGAGAGTCATCACAATGATAGTTTCTTGCGGTAAGAATTCGTGTAGTCATTTTTCCATCGACCTAAATAATAGAAAGTGAAATCAAAGTTATATATAATATGAATTATAGATAAACGATATAAATATATTCACTTATAATTTACCTGTTCTTGAACAAGCAGTTCTACTCTACTAGCATGACCAATATTATTTTGCAAATTTATTTCACTTATATTTGTAGGTATTATAGGCATACCATTCTTCACCTCTACAAATGCATCTATAATCATATTCATAATTGCAAGATTACTCGGTGTAATCGTAAAATTAATAACATCTTCAGTAGATATTATGATATACGTTGCTGTTGTTTGTCCCATTTTGATCTGTGCATCGTTAACAGGACTTGCTAAAAACATAATATTTAATTGCACCAGTACTATTTATATGTTAACAATAATTCATAAATAATATATACATGATTCAACGTTACTGGTCGATGGTAGATCTAAGCCGTCGTCTTCATTCGTACTCGAATCAATTGAATCACTATCTTCATCTTCGCTACTTTCGTTACTGAATAAATAGTTTGTAGATTTGGTTAATTTTTTTCCATTTTCATCGTCATCCGTGTCGGAGTCTTCGTCATATCCAGGAAATATTTTCATTCCTAAATATATCGTGTATAAAGAAGATTGAAAAAAGGGAAGTGTACTGACAACAAACAATTATATATTTATGATTATATTTTTCATTATTATTTTCTAATACCATTCATTTGTAAAGAGACTGTATGCTCCGGGTTGATAAACACCATATCCATAGAGTCCTCTTCATTATTATTTATATTTTTTTTCTTTTTTATTGTATCTTCATTTGTACGCTGCCATGGATCTGTCCAATTAGAATCAATAATGCATGATTCTCCGTTATACATCTAATAAAAATATTAAAATAGAGAATGTTTATTTAAATGTTCGTCATAATTATTATATACAAATATAAATATTTGTTATTAAATATTTTTACTTTTATAGTCAATATCCAGGGATTATACTTAATACCATCTTTGGTACATAGTTCAATAAATGGTTCCCAAACTTTATGATCGATGTCGTAACAAAACGCGTGAACGTTTAATTTAGATTCTAAATGAAAATTTTTGGAGCAATCGATGTTAATGTCAATAACAGTTTCTATTCGTACCATAGGAACTTTTTCTTTACTCGTTTCCATTTCTATTAATATATATACCGGTATTGGCTTTAAACAAAAAGTTATATCTTGATTGTTATATTCGTGTAGCAGTTCTATATTTCCCAATAATTCTACATATTAAAAAAATGTATCGTATTATAAAAATGATACATATTTTATCAATACGTGGGTTATAATCAATGTTTACAGAAATATTTACCATTTTCAACTTTTTTGTAAGGTATACTAGATATATTTTTGGGTGACCATAAATCAGTATGTTGATTTAAATCATTTCCAGTAGTTCTATCTTCAAATTTTAAGCCAATATTTGTTATAAAACCCAAAGCTTCATTGGTTATCTACAAGCGTCAATGTTTATATATAATTTTATACAAGTTTCATTCGCGTGTAAATAACACATGTCTTGATGAAAATACTTACGTCTACAAAAGTATGCATGATTCCAGGAGAAAGGTGAATATAAACAGGACTTACAGAGATTACAAGGTCCATAGTATGATTTAGCAATTCTTCTTTTTTGCAAATTTCAACATCACATGGACGAAGCAACCAATGTGGCGATTGACGAAGATATGTTCCTTGACTTGTACTTTTAGCACGAATATTCGTAATTGTACAAACTATTGAAGAAAGACAATTATGGCTACTACTCTCTATTATTATTTCTGCTTGAAATAATATTATATGCGTATTATTTGACTTCAAATCCCCAAATAGTAAAATTTCTGGCTTTTGTATTCGTACGGATACTGCAACATCTGAACATTAGTACAAATAAATTGAACGAATGTCACCAAATATTATAAATATAAATGAAAACATCAGACAACAGTAAATGAATAACTAATTTATATTAAATATAATAAGCCTATATATATATATACATATGTAACAGTAAAATATTTAACTGAATAATTTTTAAATGAAATTAAATTAAAAATACTTGCATAAAAAGAATAATAAAAATATGAATTTGTTATCACTTGTTATTGTATTCAATACATTATTTCATCAATAATCGACTGATTAAATACCTGGTTGTTCCTTGCAATATAGCTCATAATTTACATTATTAGATCCTGTTGTAATATCATTGATCTTGATTTATAATAAATAGATTTGAAAAAATGTAATTATATATATAATAATAATTGTTAATAGTAAACATCCTATATGACAGGGTTTCTCAAAGTGTAAGTTGCAACGTTGTCGCGTAACTAAAGAGGATCGCCAAGTGGAAAAGTTTGAGAAGACCTGTTATATAGTATACTGAATAATATGCTGTATAATCTTACATATGTGCTACTATTGTTTTCATATCCATGATTGATAATGCCTCCTTCAATTTGGTCATGCGGTAAGGCATCCAGAAAATATCGTACAAGATGAAATAAGAATGATATTGACAAATTAATTCTTGTTTCTTGAATAAGAATATTCAAACATTTATCACCCGTTGGTGCTTGATTATACGTTATATCAACTATTGGCGATAACGAAACAGAAATGCACGAATCAACATTTAATCCTATTAATTTAGCTGGGGATTGAATAATTCTGAAATACAAAATTCGTTATTTACAACATATCTAATAGACATTATCCATTATAAATTCATCGGAATTAAATGAAAAACACATACTTTTTAATAATGAAAGAATCTTTACGCGTATCTTGTAAAATGATGCTTTGCAGAGAGAATTTCATCTGTAAACTATTATCGCTATAAAAATCAAATGTATTGATTATTTCTCCAAAATTTAATTTACATAAACCATGGTTTAAATCTCGTACAGGTGAACTCAACACCTAAAAAATTAAGAAATACATAAATATGATTACAAAAGCTAATATATGATATTTTATATCAAATTTAAATACTTCGTCCGAATCTAAAAATAAATTTAATTGTATTCCGTCCAAAGTCAGATTTATATTTATTTCGCATAAATTGGCTTCATTCTGAGCCAGAAAAACTTCTAATTTTTTAACCATCGCATTTTCGGTATTAACGCTCTCCGAGGATTTGTCTACCATGAAAAATCTTTTATTTTCACATTTTCTTTGAGATAAAATTACTTTGGATATGTTTTCTTTCCATACGGACATTATGGATTGTAAATCTCTTTGACTAAGATTTATGCATACAAAATCTATAGATCCATGCATTTTAAAGAGTCCAAATGTTTCATATTCCATTATAGTATGATATTCTGTTTTTCTTTTTATATCAAAATGAATATAAACAGGTTCAATAATAGGTTCCTATAATAAAAATAATAATAATATTAATAATAATAATAATATATATTTTAATCTTATATTATTTAAATATAATATTAAAATTGTTATACTTACTTGAACTTCTAAATCTCTGCTTAATGTCATAATAGCTCTAGACAAAGTCATCGATTTCAATTTTAATAGAATATTATCCATTATTATGTGATTCCCATCAATGGAATGATTTTTAACTGTTTGAGTCGTTAGATCAACTTTTTTGAAAAAATTTTCAACGGATAGTATACCTAAAATAATATTATATGCCAAGATATTACAATAAATTCGAATTAATTAAATATTTATATTCAAAACATACCTGTATCAAAAACTATCAGATTTGCGATGTCTTTTTTTTGCGGTAGAAGAAATGTAGGTCCTTGTATGTCAATAAAAATATGCAATTTAATAGCATTCCTTTTAAATTCTTCAACATAGGCTATACATTTTTTTTTCAAGTATATCATTAATTGCGTCAAAAAGGATGAAGCAAATGGCACTAAGAAGTACTGTTAATAATAAAAGAATAATCATTATCATTAATTACTTGAAATAATTGTAAATATTATCATTAATATTCAATTCTTACGTGTAAGTCTTGTAGTATCTTTGTAATCAACACGCAATTAATTCGTCCGATAGATAATTTAAATGTTCCATGTGACATAACATCGTCCTGATTCGTATCAATGTCAGAACATACGTACAACTTCGGAGTGTGCCTCACATATTTCAAATCTAAAACTTTATCTTCATCGGTTGTTAATATCTTGAAACAAAAGGTGTACATCATTATTTTAATATAATAGAAAAATAAAATATTATAATGTATAAATAAAATTAATTACTTTAGCATAGAGCGTTTCTTCGTTCAAATCTTCGACGAGTAGATTTCTTAGATAAACACGAAAGACCATTCTTTCATTGGCAATGTAGATACAATCATTTTCAATACCTAATATCTCAATTTTCATTAAATCTGTGTCCTTGTCGCATAGTCGAACGGTTAATGTACCAATTCTTGCCGAGTAATTGAGCTTAATTGCACCTATATATAAACAGTTGAAGATAATTCATTTATCTTTATAAACATATTTGTAGTTTTTACCTGGAGGAATGGGTGGATCGTGATCGTTCTTTTCCCATTCAATAATTTCTAAACATAGTTTCTTCATACACTCGAATAAAAGAGTTCCGCAAAATATTCTAAAATAAACGTAAGTTTTAAATTAAAAATACATATACATATATTCAAAATAAATAATAGTAAAAAAAAGATAATTATGCGTACTGATTAATATTCTTCCAAAATTTTTTTACTTTCAACAACGCAGGTCTATGAAGAATAATGTTCGTGTTCAAAAGCTTTATAAGCAACAATCTTTCAATATTTTTAAAAACCCCTTTAAAATCTGGACAATCTGATCTGACCTAAAGATTAAAAAATCTTTTCAAAATAATATTCGACATGAAAAAATAAATGGAAAACATTGAAGATATACCTTGCGATATGATAAATCAAAAACTTGTTCACATTTGCCTGTTGATATAAATTCCAAATACGATCCAGTAATATCCGCATTTGTTTGATCGAGCAAAATTATAGAATCTATCATAAATTGAATTGCAAATCCATACTCCATTATACCAATTTCAGTTGATACTTTACGTAATCTTAAATTTAAATACGGTTCTTCTCTAGTTTCATTCATATATCCCACATGAATGGAAAGCTAAATTTTAAGCATAATATATTAATTATTATAAGATAAAATTGAATGAATGCAAATGAATATAAATAGAAACGCTAACTTCTCCAATGGCAAATCTTATGAGAAAATTCATATGATTATACGGAGACACGTTTTCATCAAAACCGTACAAATTAATAGCTTTAGATAATAATTCCAAATCTTCTTCACTGATTTCCGAAGATACGACGCTTCTGTTAAATTGATTAATACATTTATCAAAATATTAATAAACAATAAATAAATACTTAATATAATAAATGAAAACAAAATTTGTTTGTTTTATTACCTATCAAGCCTTGGTACGTTATTAATCAAAAGTTCTTGCATAACACGATCAAACTTTTTTTGTGCTTTGGTAACAGTCGGTAGACATATACTATTCTGTATTCGCTTGAGTTTTTTTAACGATAAAACAAATATATTACTTTTTGTCTTAGGACTTATTTGTTCCATAAACGTCTGATATTTCTTAGTATAATTCCAACAAAATATAGATAAAGTATTTAAAAAATACGTTATCAATTGTATTTTATTTTCCGATACGTTGATTTTCAAGCGTTGTACAGTTACGTTGAGTTTCGCTCTAGGAAAAATATCAAAGATTGAAATATGTTTTATTTAAAATGTATTTTTAATGAACTTATTAAGGACTACCTTGGTAATTGACGATATTCAGGTTTGATACTATACGAAATAGTAGTTTTTGCTTCCATTTTAGATACGAAGTGATATTCTGAATCTTCTTGTTTTCTAGCAGCCCGCCAATCGTCTCCTGAATAAGAATGAAAGAAAATAAAAATAAGAGAGAAAGAAAGAATTTCTTCAAGAGAACTTTACTTTTTACAAACCTGAATGACAACAAAGAATTTGTCCTCCTTTAAATTCAATATGAAGTCTGTCATAAAGTGACACGTCTAATTCCATAAGCGTAGCATCTTCTAATTGCAAATTAGTTGCTTGCAATTCGTTTACCAACGATATATCACCGAAATCCAAAATCATTAAATGTCCTTCTCTGTAATATAAAATTTTAATCAAATTGCAATTAAATATGCTCTTAGATTTAATTTACCTTTGTATAGATCCGTGTTCGGGAAATACAATATAGGGCCCACCGATATCAATTTTGATAGTTATTCGAAATTCTTGCGATGTAATGCTATCTATGAAACTGAGAAATTTCTTAACACCATTATTACATAGTTTGTATGACCAAGAAAGAGTATTTTCGATATAAGGATTGCCTAATTTAAAAAAATTAATAATTTCCATCACTGCATACTGGAAATTATATAAATAACAGTGTTATTGTATAATACGACATTTTGTTTATATATGTACATAGTGTTTCAAAATATGTGGGCATAACTTCAGGAGTGATGTTTCAGGGCACTAAAATAAAATAAAAAGTTCATATTATATATTTGCCACCCTTAAAGTTATGCCCACATATTTTGGAACACACTTGTATATAGATTGGAAATGTTTTGTAATTACATGATGATAAATAACTTCGATAGTTTCTAATTTGATCGATAGATCAAAACTGGGATCTATGTCTTTTCTTTTTTTTTCAAAATCTAAAGCCAAAAAATTGGTCGACACATTTCCTGTAAAAAAACAATTTTATTGTAGTTAATTTGAGGGATTATTAAATTTTAATCATTTTAATATGAATATATGTCATTACCTGTTAAAACATTATCAACGATGGTTAAAGGAACTAGATCACCCTCCTGCGAAACTCCTTCGATTACACAACTTTCTGCTCTGGCAGAAACTTTAAACGCCGATAGTTTTGGTGCTGTCTCAACACTTGTTAGAAATTGCGTGACAGTAGCTACAAGTACTTCCTTGTTTTTGCTCAGTAAGCTCAATGAAAAATTGGCCAAAGTAAAATTGTATTTGTAATCTGAAATATGGATAATACTTTTGTTCAGATAAGGTGTTTTAATTAAATATTGGAAATAATTGTAGTGTTATGAATCAAATGAATTTATTATACATTACGAAAATGAAATAAATAATTAAAAAAGAAGTTTATAATACGAACATGTTAAGTGTTCCAGCAAGTAAAGTAGAATATATTATCATTGATCATACCAATTGGCCTTGACAATTTCTCCAAGTTTATTTTTGCATTTGGACCGTTATCGATTAAATTGTAGAACGTCCTTCTCTTATCCTGATCGACGGATTGCGCTTTATCTTGTGACTTATTTTCATTTGACGACACAACTTCTTCATCTTTGATCGCTGCGTCTTCTTTCGACGATTCGTGAGATTGTTTTATTTTTTTATTTCTTAATTCCTGCCTGGCATGTTCGCGCGCTATCACTATATTCACAATCGTCAAATTATCCTCGAACTTTTGCATATCTAATTTCAATTCTGTATCGTTTGGTTGTAATAATATTTGGTTATACATTTCTTTATATTTTTTATAATTTTTCCTATGCTTCGCTATATTTTGCCAAACATATGGTTTAACGTATTGATCTAGAACAGAATTATACGCATATTTCCACCACGACGAGGGATTCTCATGGATTTTATTCTGAGGTCGATATTTTCTGTGAGGTCTGCAATATTAAATAATTAAAATATTTACAACAAAATATTTCGAACGGTAATATAACAAAATAATCTGCGAGTATGTACCTATTTATAGTTGCTCTTTGTAAAGAATCGTACAGATGGCAAAATGTAATATATTGCATTTCTGAAATTTGCATTGCCACGTCTTGGAGAACGAGATCGATTAAAATCCGTGAAGTTTGAACATCGCTGCCCTTATGTATAATTATTTTAATCTTAGCTGTAAACGGCTTTAACACTGTAAACAATAAAAAAAATACATGAATGCCTCATGCAAATATTAATTTTAATTGTTTTTTTGCTTTTAATACATACAAAATTGAAATTCTTTATTTCTCATGCCAAAAGTTTGAAGTGATTTAAGCATTGTTCCCTTCCATGCGAGAAAACTAGCAAAATCCCATTTAGATGGACAATTTTGTAGAGATGATTCTGTATCGTGATCCATATAAATACTAAGAGACTCCGCTCGCACCAATTGATAAAGGGTTTGCGAATTAGTCGAGTATATTCCTGGTTTCCATTTACTAAAATATTAAATAATCTGATTGTTTCATAAGTATCATATCATATACATTTTTTAGCAAATTAATTATTTGTTCACTTATAAAATTAAAATTAACATGCTTACTTATTTGTTGTTGTCATAGATATACTTTGTATACAAATACCACAAGCAGATAAAGAACTAGAGAATAGTTTTTCTTCATATCTAATATGTATGTTATTTATTGTAATCTGAAAATTTCTCATAATCGATGTCACTATGCCGTCAAAAAAATTTAAGGGCAACCCTAAAAAAAAGTATAAAAGAAATAATTTTTTTTTTTAATTACATAAATAATATTTATACATTTGTTAGTTAATTTAAATTATAAATTATTTTTATTTAAATGGATATCTAAAAGAAGGACCTATGTCAAGGCTTCTCAAACTATGAGTGTTACTTGTATAGCATGTGTTTGTGAGTTTATGATAGTGAAAGAGAAGATAGTATAAAGTCTATAACCAGAATCGTGAAAATATTTACTCATTGTCAGATAAAGAAGTTAGAACAGTTTAAATTCTAACCTTCTTTCAAATACCTATTCATTTATATAATTTAAATTCGTAAAAAATATTTTCTTTTTAATTAATTACCAGCAGTAAATGCTTTATCATCCTCGAGATCTTCTAAGATTTTCTTTTTTTCGGCTCTTAATAATTTCTTTTGTAATTCCATATTATATTGACCATATAGAATAGGAACAGCTACTATAAATATATCCTTAAACAAAATCAATTGTTTTATTTCTATTTGAATATATAAGAATATACATAATGGAATAATAAATATCTTTTTTTTTTATAAACAAAAAATTAAATTTTATATTTATTTTCATGTAATTACCTCTACATGTATGACAACTGGTTGTGAAAGCAATCCAGTCCATGGTATCTTCAAAATGATTTTTCCTATTAAACCAGCCTCTACTCTTATAGGCAATCCAAGTTGATACTAAAAATATAAATAATTAAATTTATAATTGTTTCTAATCATAATACATAAAATAAATAACGCGAATAATTTTTTACAAATAAATAAATATAAATAAAAATAAAAAATAATATTTATTAATTATGAATGTATTGATATGAATAAACAGTAATATAAAAATAGGTAATTATACCAAGGCTTCGGGTTTTAATTTAAGATCAGTTAGACATGTGTCGCCAGAAAAAATACCGATATTAAATCGTTCAGTGTCTAAGTCCTCAACATATCGACCCAAAAAACGATTTAAAAACGCTGCTATAGCACCCTCGAACATTCTTATTATTAATGATTTAATTAGATCTCTTATTTCACTTAAACAACCACCTTATAACAATTCATTATAACCTCGAGACAAGTAGTAACTGGTATAATGCAATACGGTCAGGCGCAGAAATGACACGTCTTTATTGATTTTTTCTGTATGCAGCATCTTATTATTCTTTCGTCTAATATGCATTTTTTTCATATGAATATAATAAATATTTTCTTAAAAAAAACAAAAAAAGATCCATATATCAAAATTATTTTATATATAAGAAATATTATACTATAAGCATCTGACGGATTTAGTTACGCGCTCAAAAAAATTGAATTTAAAATTATTTATGATAAAAAAATTTCCTGTTGTACCATTCCAAGACAAAGATGCCATCTTATAATGACAGTTGTTACTATAGACACATCTGTCGATAAAGTAATAATGTGTTGATTTCGGATAAGAAGAGATTTACAATAAACATACGATATGTCGGTAATAAAAATATATTATACCTTCGATAAAAAATACCACAAAAAAGTTGGCATAGAATCGCAACAGCAGAAGAGAAATGATCACTCACTTTTTATTTGTCCGGCTCCTCTCTTAACTTTATTTTATTAAATAATTTTTATTTATTGTTAATTAGTTGAAAATAATGATTACACTTTGAATAATTGTGAAATGGTGGCGCCATAAGTGGGAGATATGTTATACGCATGCGCATCAACAAATTCAAGGCGCAAGCGCACTTTGAAAAAAATGAAAGTAAAGTTGGTATATATATATATATATATATATCTGCAGGGGATATATTTAAAAGTGATTTCAAAAGTAACAACCTATAGTGTTATGAAAAGAAATAGGTTAATCGTATATAATGTATAAACAATAGGTAAATATTTTGTAAATTATAATTTTTTTTTGTGTTGTTTATTTATGTTATGTTAATTTTTATGTAGTTTTGTGATACTTACGATTAAACGACAATAAATGTATTCAATATTTAATACTATGAATAATATATAATACTTTGAAAAATATTATTAACGAATAAAAATTCACTTTTTATGGTGATAAATCAACTTTTTTGTGGTGATAAAATTCAAAATATAAATCTATAAAGCGTATTTAAATGAGACTTTAATATTCAAGGTTTGAACGTTGTAAATAAAATATATAAAATAAAAAGAAAAAAATATTTTATTTTGCTAATAAAGAAAGTAGAACAAAAATGTACGTATTCTTACATTGAATATAACGATTTATTAGCTATAAGTATATTTTTAGCATAATTTTAAAGATCATAGTCGTTGTTATATTTACAAAGATGATGGAGCGTTTATTGGTCTTTTATTGATAACAATTATTATTATCGTCTTTATAGATACATTAACTTTACAAATCAGCTTATAACAAAAGAATATATCACTTTAATATTCTATTATATAAGATAGAAAAAGAAAATAACTATAAAAAGCACTATGATGCCTAAAACTAAAAAATTATGCCTATATTGCAACAAAATTCTAGCACAGATTTATGCATAGTACATAAGCGTTATTTAAAATCGACGTATGAGTGTTTCTTACATCATTTAGATCATACTTGATATGGCTAAATGGTTTATATTCTTTTTCTTTTTCTTTTTCTTCTTCTCCTTCTTAAAAGAAGATATACGAAATTTGAAACAGATACCATATAATCATATATATTTAAAGATACCGTTCATTTAGATGGCACAATGGGCGTTTCTTTCATATTTTACATCTAAATAATTTAAACAAAAAAGCGTTGCTTGGTCTCTCCCGTATTTGGATCTACTATAACTTTCTCTTTACAATTATTAATATGCGACGCATTAACGTTAAACGAGCTGGAATTTCCGTCTGTTAGAGGGAAGAATCTTCCATCGGAGCACTCTTTAAAAAGTAATTCCATATTATTTTTTTTCTGATCTTCTTTCCCGTTAACAGCAACCTTTCTCATCGTTAAAGTAAGCAACTCTATGATAAGATAAGACTCAGGCTTGTATAGTCGGGTAAAATGCAATCTGATATGTTCGCCCACGTTTTCATCCCTTCGAGGAATATAATCGCAATGTGGACAGGATGGTGTCATCCGTTCAATTCCGTGACGTCTTTTATGAGCATCCATGGCTTCCTTATCAGTTGTTGAAAACGGACAATTCTGGCAACGAATTATTTCGATATCAATTTCGTTCGACGACGGTAACATTCCTTTTTTCTGCATTAATATCAATGCCTGTTTATCTTGATTGGAAACGTGCATAGAATTCAATGGAGTCGAAATAGAAGTTATACCGCCACTACCGGCTATTGTATTTATGGTTGACATAGAAATTGTCGTAACAGATGCTGCTGCTGTACCAGATCCAATTGTTTTACCAGAACGAAAATTCGACATGGAAAGATCGGTGATACCATCGCTATCAACCGATATAGTGTCATCCTCTAATCGTCGTCTAGATGCTTGTGCTTCCGCATTAGCCTGATGTTTCTTTAGATGTTGAATATAATTTGCGTAATATTTGACGGAGTAATCACATGTATCACACCGATATCGTTGTTTGGCGCCATGCAACGTCAAATGAACTCTATACTGTTCGCGTTTTTCAAACGCCGACGGACACTTATGACATTTGTAACGTTTTTCCTTCAATCTACCGTTACGTAAATAACCTGGATAAACGAAATTAGGATTACCACGCATAAATACACCGAATTGGGGATCAGGTAGAGATGTCGAGGTGGAAGAGTTAGACGAGGCCATGCCGTTGGTTTCGTTATGCCTTCGATGTACCACTTGATGTTTTATTAAATTTTGTGATGTTTTCGATGAGTAATCGCATTCGGAACATTTGAAACGATTGTTAGATCCATGTAAAGTCATGTGATATTCTAAAGCATCTAATTTGAAATATCGTGCTGGACACTTAGCACAGGTGAACACTTGATTGTTGGATCGTTGAGCAGACGTCCCCGAAAAAGAGGAAGAGTTCGTTGAATAGGATGAATCTTCAGATACTTTAATTACGATCCAGGCGACGTTATTAGAAGTGTCATTGAATTCTTGATCGCTGGCTTCAACACATGCAGTTGGAGGAGGTGGAAATCTTTGAGAATAGCCATGCAAAGTCAACAAATATTTAGTACGTTCTTGATATTCTGTAGAGTGTGCTTTCTGATGGGCAACAAGATGAGCTGGCTGGCGTGCTGCATACGAACACCACTGGCACATGTAAGCTAACTCGGTCATATGATAACGCAGATGTATTCTCAATTCTTTTTCACAGAGAAACCGTGCTGGACATTTACCGCAACAATATACTAATCTCAAATCACGCAGATCCGGTTCTGCTCCCAAGGCTGGCATATGTGTAAGATTAAGTAATGCCAACAAATCATTAAGCTGTTGTGAATCCGATCGTGCTTGATCGACAAGGCAGTGAACAATACCTGAAGAACCCGAATGCATATCCACGTGGGCGTTCATCACTTCTCTATGGGCACTGGTGTAACTGCAATTATCACAAGTAAAGAAGGGATCTTGACTTGGATAATCAACGTGCATCATCTCGTGATCGCAAACTTCCGCACGACGAGAAGTCACATATGGACAGTATCGACATTTTAACATTTTAATTAAGGTACCGTCCGGTCTCGTTACCCACACCAATGGCGCGTCAGGTAGGTGACGCGTGTCCAAAAGAACAGGATTTTTTCTATTCGAACTTGTCGTTGGTACGCTCGATAAGGATGCTCCATTGCTTTTTGACGTAGTAGGAATATTTTGTTCTATGGTAGTTTCTTTCTTTATATTATTATCACCTACGATATCAAAATGTTTTCATGAAATTTCATTTGTTGCTAATTCGAAGTGCAATCAAATGATAAGACAACGTACCGTCTTCAGAATTTATAGTCTGTAACTTGGACTTTAAAACAGGCATGCGAAAATCCATATTCTGTTGATGTACAACTGCTAATTCCTCTCCATGAAGTCTTGCATGTTCCAATAACTCGCTAATTACATACAAATGTTATAAATTAAGTAGACACACAAAAGTTCAAGATCAAATTCAAAATAAAGGATCCGGCCAAATAATGTATTTGTTTGAACACAGGGTGTCATCTAATTATTCAGCCGAACCTTACATATGTCATTAAATTTATAATAGATTAAATTACTTACGCTTTTGTATTAACGTAATATGGACAAAGATAACATTTAAATATTGCATTATTATTTGGACGATGATGCACTCTATGCATTGATAAAGATACTGTATCTGATGCAGAAAATGGACAATCTCCACAGCCGTAGATGTTCTATTGATAAATGACATATTTTAAATAAATAAATATTCTTATACGTAATTTGATACTATTCCTTAATTATATAAAAAGATACTCTTAATTATGCTTACCCTTTCTTCATTGACATTTTGATCAATGGCTTCATAATGAGACTTTACGTGCAACAGAACTGTATCCTTATTAGAATCTTTATAATTACATTTCTTACATTTCCACATAGTACGCTTGTTATCATCCATAGTTATTGTTGTAGTGTTTGTTGGTGATACCGTTGTAGAGGTCGAGATAGATATACTTGAATTTTGTACATTAGTGGTATTATTTTTAAGCAAAGATTGTCCACGATTTTTAACGGAAACTTTCAACGGAGGTGGATGTCTTAAAGATATGATGTTTTCATTGCGATTGTCATTATTTGTTATTAACTTAGAATCAACGGAAGAAGGAAGTTCAGCAGTCTGTGAGTAATCTTTATTACTCAGAATTAACACTTTAGTTGGAGGTTCACTAAAGTTTACTTCTTCTATACTTCTTTCCTCCATATTTTGATCATCCCATACTTGTTGCTCAACCTGAATTAACAAATTCGATACTTAATAAATTAATTCCACTTAAACCGAATACGTTTAACAGTATAATTAACATATAAATATAAAATCTGCAATACTGATTATATTTACATTGTTTTTTGACATAGCGAATTCATAAATTCTTGTATATCTGCATTTATACGTATATTTGTGAATTATTTTTGCCACCTATTTTAACATACATAAAGGCAAAATTCATAAGTCTGTATATGAAACAATAACTTTTACCTGTGCAAGGTATTTGTTATATTTCGAATAATTTCGTCGACCTGTTTCATCAGTCATAAGTACTCTAGCAGTCAAATGCACCGGATCTTTAGCTGCTTTAAGCTTAATATGCTTTGTAATATCCCATCTCCAATTAGAACGATATGCGCAGAGAGAACACTCGAACGGTTTCCTATTTAAATGACCAACTATGTGCACATGAAAACGACTTGCAGTTGATGCCCAAAATGGGCAATGAGGACACTTGAATACTCGTCGTCCATTTGGATGCGCAGAAGTTCCCTCGACCTAACAGAAGATATTGTACTTCTTGACTATAGCAAAGAATATTGTTGTTTATTATTTTGTTTATTATACACAGATGAAAAGAAGTAAATAAAGACGTTTCTTTTTTTTCTTTTATTATTATTATTATTACTATTATTATTATTATTATTATTATTATTATTATTATTACTAAGAGCAAATACATAGCACATGTGAACATTGATATTTTATGAAGATGAAAATGTATTTGAATCTAATGACGTACTCAACTTCTATTAATCTATATTAAATTTAATTTGTTTTCGCGTAACGAAAGTAAAAAAGAATTAAAAAATCCAATAATGTTCCAAAATAAGACACATAATGTAATAAATTTTTCAAATTGGCATACCCTCTCCAGTGTACCTCTGTCTTTGGCAAATTGACTTTTCTACGACTAGATGCAGGGATTTAAAGCATATTAGCTTTTCATCAGCAGCAGCATGTTTTATAAAACACACACACATATATATATATATATTTATATGTATATATAGATATATACATACATATGTATAAATAAGTGTATTATTAAAAATATAAGCTTGTAATATGATTCTACTGACATTAAAGCTTTTATACTTGACCTTACAAAAAATACCTTACAAAAGATAATGTAAATGATGTAAGCAGATCTTATGAGTTTCGTGTAAAAGTTTATTTTGTAAAAACTACATCTACGCCATACCGAAGATCCAGAAGAATTGTGCCCTCCAAGGCTGGTGTCCCATTCCAAATGAGAAGGAAACGTATATTCACTACTGTATGCAGTCATGCGAAGTTCCGAGCACTCAGTAACCTTCTCAAAACTACTATCAACCGGTGATTCTCTGCTTGTTTGCTGACAATACTGCATGTGTACTTCAAGATCAGTTGTACTCTTGCAACGTCTCCTGCACTTAGGACAACGTGACATGCCCACAGATACACTGAGAGCAGTGTGGTGTGTTTGTTTGTGAGAAGCCAGTTCTTCCATGCTACTAGCTTTAAATGTACACCAACATTTCAGATCAATCATGTTACTTACAGCTACCTCTGGCATCCCTTTGTTCATGGCCACTGACGATGATAATTTTTCTTTAAGTTTATCAAAAAAGGAGGCATTTTTTCTTTCAAATGCATTTACTACGCTATTAACATTCTTCTTAGAGTTCATCTATACATAATAAATAATAAAGCTTTATAGTAAGATAATTTGCATCTGCATATATGTAAGTAATTATTTAACAACTAACTTAAATTACCAACCTCTTTATTCCCATACAATTTAGCCATTTCGGTATCTCTTGCAATTTGAGCAAGTTCAGGTCTCACTCTAACGCGTGGAACTTTTAACAATGTAGCTGGTGTATTACTATTTAATATAGTATTAGATTTATTGTTCACTGGATTTAATGGAATTAACATTGGCAGTGGTTTTCTCGATTTGTTCAAGGCGATTGGTGCGTGACATTCTGCCAAGTGACGTTGCATTTCAGAATCCCAAGATGTTACAAACTGACAAGCTTTCTCTTCACATTTTAAAGGAATGCAATCCGCACCTGCAAGTACACTTTTCTTATCGTCAATTGATTGATCGGTATTGAAAGATTCCCCAAGATTAATAGCAGTAGTATTTCCAGTCGCACCGGTAGGTTCCCGAAAATCACTTGCACCAACCTAAGGAAAGTATTCATACTTATAAATATTTATAATCTATTTATAAAGATATAAACAAAAAACAATTAGAACAATGTTTACCTGATTATAACGTTTTGGACTATTGCGTGGTTTACGCTCAAATGGCATATTGCTTCTGCGACTGGATTGACCTACTGGAGGCTCGTGATGGTTGGTCTCGTGCACCGTTAAACTTTGTCGAATATCAGCAGTAAAATTACATGCTCTACATTGAAAAGTCCCTCCGCCACCGTGATTACGTGTATGTCGATCCAAGTTCCACTAAAACGTACACATTTATTTGATGATTATTCTTAATGCTTATTATAGTACATATTATAATAAACAAACCTTATATGGTGTACTAAAATCACAGGCATCGCACTTGATCATTGGCATGGAGTGATATTTGACATGCTTTGTATAACGTGCTCGCACATGCGTAACATAAGAGCACTTAGCACAACGAAAGAATTTTCGTTTAAAATGATGTACTCGTTGATGAGTTTCCAGATCACGTGAAGATAGTGCATCATAAGGGCACATAGGACATTGATTTTCACTTGTATCATGAACGCTTTTGTTCTTTAGAGTTTCATAAAACAAGGATATTAATAACATTAAATACATAAAACTTCATGTCAATAAGCAAGTATGGGCGTGTCAATGCAAAGATTTTGTTGTTTGTTTCAATAATTACGATAAAATCAATCAATCAGAATTTACTATAATATAATAAAATAACGAAGACTCAAATGAAGAATCTAAACACTTGAAAGCAAAGCATTTAAGATTCGTATGTTCTACAAATGTTCATTAATTTTCATTTATTTGTGCTTACCATTTGTTGATGTTCTTTTTTCACTTGCTCCAAATAAACATTAAAGTCCGATTGATCCTTCAAGGATTCTTCTTCATTGATGTCTTTCATGTTAAACAATTCCAGAGTAGAAAAAGATTTGCCATTAACATTTTGATTTTCCATCTGGTGATCATCGTTACTATAAGATTCTCCGATTTTCTTATTTTCCTTGAGTTGATTATTAACAGGATCATTTTTCGTTTCACTTTCTGCTTCATTATCTTCCAAATCGGTAATCATCTTTTGCGTTATATCCGTTTTAACTTGCTGCTGCTGCTGTGGTCGAGGTCGAAGTGCCCGCAAACGAGGCGGTCTTCCTGACATCTTCAAGGAATTTCTTTTGCTCCCATATACACATCGACGTTTCCTTTTATCTACCGAAGCAAACACCATTTATTCGATTTACCGTCAACGTTTATTAAAAATGACTAATGAACAAAGATTATCACGGAGTTATAAATCACCTTAGATCCACATCTCTAACAAGTATTTTACGAGAAGAGACACGAAAATATTCAATCAAATATCGGTCTATTTATTGAAATTATTTGACCATTCATAAAATCACAAATTTGTATTTAATATGATAAATATTTAAATAATATCTTTAAAATCATAAAATATATATTTTTGATAAAATAATATTCATTTCGAAATCACTGATTCTCTTTGTTTTTATCGACGGTGTGTCGTAGGTGTCAATTCCGGAAGTACCGGTAAAATATATCGAACCCAACGAGCCGCCATTTCTTTTGTTGGCTTGTCAACAATCTGGTTCAATATTAAGATACGACTAACCACGATTGTAATGTTAAATTATGACCGATTACTTATTCCAATATCACTCTTAACCGATTATTTTTAAACTCGAAGATTAACGAAGAATTTTTTGATAATATTATGTATTTTTTAAAACAAGGAAATATTTCTGAATATGAAAAGACGACTTACACGCAGGATATACATCATTAGCGTTAGTCCCACGTACGCCATTTTATATATTATTCGCATATACAACTACGTCCGTATTATCTTGTCACGGTTAGAAATCTTCTTCTTTTTCTTTCTACTATTACTTATTATCGTTATATTTATTCCCTTAGGTCAATTGTATCATGAATCATAAAGGAATTTACTTTGTTGTCAGACGTAACGCAAATTCAATTTGTACGTAAGGAATCATCGACGAAAAAGGAACCATTTTATTCTTTTTTTGTATACGCGAATAAATCTATTAAGATTCCTATTGAAAGATAATTTTAATAACAAACATATGCTTTTGTATACTTCAACGATATCGTACCGATATTGTTTTATTATTCGTCGATAAATTTATCGTACATGATATTCGTTTGGAGAATAAAATGTTTCTTGTATACAAATATTCATGACTAAGAACTATTGTAAACAAATAAATAAATAAATACAAAATAGCTATTGAATGTAATATTATTTTATTTAATAAAAGATATAAAATAAAAATCAATTATTTAACATTAATGGAAATTAATTTCTGTCGTTAACGAACTCGTCTCTTGTTAGAAAAGTACAAATGTTTGGTAGTGTCATCAAGGTGACCACCAAACTTTAAACGAATAGGTATGCAAAAATATTTCTGATAGCGTCAAAACGCTCGATAGAGCAAACGTTTACTTTTTCTCTAGATCCACCGTAGTCTAAAACTTTATATAAAACAAAACAACCTAAATGCGAATTTATCGATTAAACGATCTAACTATAATAGAGTCGATCGTAAATAATAAAAATAAAAAATACGTTTATCGATGCGTCGACTTATCCTCGATACGCAATGGCGATTAATGCATAAATATGTAAAATAAAAAAAAATACGAGCCTTTGAATAAAATGGCGACTAGAACTTCCGTCAATATAGGCGAGTGTAGTAACACATCCATTGACTTCCGGTGTCAGAGATGATCTTCGATGAAGGAAACGGAAGGAAGGAAGGAAGAAAGGAAGGAAGGAAGGAAGGAAGGAAGGAAGGAAGAAGTCCATGTTGGGTAGAGAATAGTTTTAAAAGGACAAATATCAAAGGTGTCACAAATATGGAGGATGGGTAAACGAACAAATATAATTAAACAATAAAATGATTTAATACAATAGGGATTTGGCATTGGAGAATTAGTGTTATTTGCTAGTTGGAAGACAAACCTTTCGGCGCGTCCGTCGTCGTTTCGAGTAAGTTTTCTTCCAATCGAGTGACAATTCCAGCGACAACGATATGGTGATCGACGGCTACGAGTACGGCATACGATTATATCGGCCGAATGAAAATAGCTTGTTTGGTTCGGCCGGTCGACCGATCTGAACCGATGTCGACCGATGTTGAGAGACTAGATGAGACCTCTGCTGAATTAACAACAGCCTCTTCGAAATCGTGTCTTCGCACAATTACGTATACCAGTGTACATGTACGACGGCGAAAGACTCGATACTCTGCCTGCTCGAGCTGACGTATCGTGCATTCGTAGGATCCCTTCTCTCTCTATCTTTTCCGCCCTCCTCTTCTCTCCCTCTCTCTCTCTTTCGCTCTCTCCCTCTATCTCTCTTGCACACTCTCACTCCTCCCTCTCTTATCCACCCCTACTCTTATACCTCACTCTCTCTTTCTGTCCCCCTTAACCTCTTCTTCGTAAGATTTCGATGGTACCGACAATATATATCTACATTTATATATATATATATATATATATATATATATATATATATTTAGTCCAATTATATACACACATTCATTTAAACTACTCCTAATAACTATTACTTCTTTCTTATTAACATTTTATTCTTCGTTTATATTACTGTCTACTTTTAAAATTTATTAAACGGTATTTTTATATAGATCTCTTTAATACTAATTTAATAAAAAGCTAAATTAATAGGTTAAGTTACTTCATACTGTGGAGAGGTGTACTATTTAACATTATGGGCAATTTAATATAGGTTCATATGTATATTATTTTTTTGTGTTTATCTTTTTTTAAAATATAATAACGAATATTATATTTGTATAATTAAATCTAAATTAAATTCAATGAATACTAGAGTAATTAAAAAAATAATAAGTGTAAACAAGTGCTTGAAATGTTCTTTCAAAAACAAGAACTTCTCTTGCAGAACGAATCGACTCGCTCGTGGATGCTGATGGCACAATATTGTAAGCGTGGCAAACCAGGCGCCATCTGCAATTCTTCTTTCTGGTTTCTATAATCGGGACCGTGTTCCTTTTGCTTCTGCTGAGCATTCGATGGCTCCTGTTTACATCGCCATTACAGACTGCCACCTATATACCTGATAATTTATTACCCTCAACTTTATAAAGATTATGTTTTAAAAAAAAGTAATATATATATTTTTTTATACCATTTAAAAATCGTTTCTTTTATTCAGTATCTTGCATCAAGTTCGTTACTTGCGTCTAAAGAAGTGGGAAAGGAAGTTTAATAATCACGAAATGGTGGTTGAGAGAAAAAGAGAGAGAGAGAGAGAGAGAGGGAGAGAAAGGGGTTAAAAAGAAAGGTGCGACGATGCTCTTATTTTCATTTTTTACTATTTTATTTTTCGCTTAAAAATCTTTTACGTTATATATAAACATATTGTTCTTTCCTAACATCGCATTGAATATCAATCTTGTGAAATTATTGTAAATTAAATAAAACAATTAACCAGATAACTTCGAATAATATACTATTGAATATTTCTATAATAACTAGTATATTTCACTATTCTTGAAATAATAAGTAATCATAAAAATATAATTTGAATCTATCATTATAATGAGTTTCTTTTTTCTATTTTTTCTTCTTAATTATATTGGAGGAGAGAGAGAATATTCGTTTTATAATTTCGTAAACAGACACATTATAAGTATTTAATTATTATTCACAAACTTTTTTAGCACATATATCAGCATTTATGTTCGTTAAATACGTAAATAAGTAAATACATCTATACGAGATTAAAAAAAAGATTTATCGAAAAATCATCATGACACAGTCAATTTTCGTTAATGGTATTTATCATATAAAAAATCATAAATAAACATTTTTTATCGCTTAAACTTATTAACGATTAGTATTACTAATTTTACAAAATAATTATATTTTTTTCTAATTATAATTAATCGAATATTTTTGCAAATTTGATGTTATTTCATATAAAGATGAACGCGGTGTAAGTATTTAAATATATTTTAATAATTTATCAATCTTGTAATTTTCTACATTATCGACTGCAAATATTATCGACGAAATTAATAAAAGTATATTGTGAACGATTTAACTCAATCGATAATTGTATTGATAAATCGATTGTATCAATGAAATTGTAAATAATTATTAATTGCATCAATTAAATAAATACCTCTATATTATTCAAAATGAACTAAATAAGAGTTACATGAATATTTCAAATATTTCAAAATAAAATGCACAAGAGAAATGAACTTTCTTGTGAAAAGTTTATTCAAATATAATTTCGTGCATATTTGCAATTACGCGAAAATACCATATACATGAAATATTTAGAAATATAATAATATTTAAAATCGTATAATTCAAAGTAGAAAGCAAATATATATAATTAATATATACAAATAAAATCTTAAATATTTTAATAAATAATGCTATCAATGTTGCTCCATTTATTTTGGTTAATTACGTTATCATGTAGTAGTGTTGCAAAGCCAAATTTTCTTTTAATAATAGTAGATGATTTAAGAACAACTTTGGGATGTTACGGGGATCACAATTCACATACACCAAATATAGATCGCTTAGCAAAACAAGGTATAATTTTCTCTCAAACTTACGCACAGGTTAGATGAAATATTTTTTCATCAAAATGAGTAATTCTCAATTTTTGCTATATTAAATGATTGTATTTAATTTTAGCAAGCTTTATGTGCGCCTAGTAGAAATTCAATATTAACAAGTAGAAGACCGGATACACTACAGTTGTATGATTTTTATAGCTATTGGAGAGATACAGTTGGTAATTTTACAACGTTACCAGAATATTTAAAAAATAATGGATACAATACTATGTCAATAGGGAAAATATTTCATCCAGGTAAAATTAAGGTTCTGTTGATGAAAGCTTATTATACAAATTTATATATTTAATCATAACATTCGTAGGTATAAGTTCTAACTATTCTGATGATAGTCCTTATTCTTGGAGCGAAAAACCTTTTCATCCTTATACAAATCGTTATAAGGATGCACCTGTGTGTAAAATTACCAAAAATTCATTTCCTGCAGAAAATCTTGTACATGTCATACATTTTATCTATTAATTAAATTTCATTATTTTACGATTTTTATTTATAGTATTTTAATGTATTTTTTTTAGGTGTGCCCTGTGGATATAAAATTCATGCCAAATCAAACATTGCCAGACATAGAAATATTGAAGAAAGCTAAGAGATACCTAAAAATACATAAAAATGATGCTAAGCCATTTTTTTTAGCTGTTGGGTTTCAAAAACCACATATTCCTTTAAAATATCCTAAAAAATACCTAAGTAAAAAATGTATTTGTATATTATTTGCATATACAGAAAAATGCATTCAAAATATGATTTTAAAATGGAATTTTATATCAGATAAATAAATAATATTAAAAACATTTACAGAATATCATCCATTAGAAAAGTTTGAAGTTCCTAAGCCATATGCTTGGCCACATAATATTGATAGCGTTTCATATAATCCATGGATAGATCTTCGTAAAAGAAAAGATATACAAAAGTTACGTCTTAAATTTCCATGGGAAAAAATACCAGGTATTATAGAAATTTTTTCATTCTAAATATATTAATTAAAATTAAAAATATTTATTATTTGTTATTTAGAAAATTTTGCCAAACTAATAATACAATCATATTATGGAGCTGTGTCTTATATCGATCACATTATTGGCAAACTTATTTATCAATTGCATATTTCTAAGATTTTGCAAAAAACTGTGATTATATTAACTTCTGATCATGGTAAACAATGTTAAACTGTGTATTAGAGATGCAAATTAAAAATATTCTATAATAATCTGTTATTATACAGGCTGGTCTTTAGGAGAGCATGCAGAATGGGGCAAATATAGTAACTTTGACGTTTCAGTACATGTACCTTTAATAATATCGATACCTTATACGACATTTAAGGTATATAATTTTTATATGTATTTTGTTTATTAAATCGAAATTTTTTTTACGTTTATCACAGTCGATAATATTATCGGCAGCGTTTCTCAATTGTTATATCGATCTGTCGGTATAATTTGTATCAGTATCATTGTACATTACAATTTTTTACATTGTTGTTATCTTATTTTGCTTATTATATTTATAAATTTTTTATTAGAACATTATATTTATTTAAGAAAACAAAAGAACTTTTTACCGAAAATGACGTTAATACAGCTGATAAATTTATATTTCAATATAAAGGATATACAAATATAAAGACTTCTTTGACTAAAGAAAAAGAAGATACATTTTTACAATATACAGATACTTACACGAAAACAGGTAATTTAGAGAAATACTTTATTGAAATAATATTAATAAAAAGTATTACAAATATAAAACAAGTTCTGATTTTTTTTAGATGCCATTGTAGAACTGGTTGATATTTTTCCTACAATTGCTGAATTAGCAAGAATTCCAATACCAATTTGTTCAAACATAGAAAACAGGTATAACAATAATAAAATAGATTCATCAGTGTGCACAGAAGGAGTTAGTCTTTTACCACTTATCAGAGCTGTTTTGGATAAAAAAGTAAGGATGGATTGTATCATGTGTTATCCATAAATGATAGTTTTATTATAATTTTATTGGTAATTTAAGACAATATCATGGAAGAAAGCAGCATTCAGTCAATATCCAAGACCAGGTATAGAACCTACATTACATCCCAACAGTGATGAACCATATTTGAAAGAAATAACTATAATGGGATACAGTTTGAAATCACGTGAGTACAGATATACTGCTTGGATACCATTTATATCCAGAAACAAAACAGTCAATTGGAAAATAATAATTAGCGAAGAATTATATAATCACAATGATGATTCAGCAGAGTATTTCAATTTAGCGACATTTCCAAACTTTCTAAAAAAAAAAATTGAATTAAGAACTTTGCTTAAAGATGGTTGGAGAAAAGCCTTACCGGATTACACGCAATAAAAAAAAATAATTTTTATATATATATACCTCTAAAATATCTTAAGAAAAAGATTCAAAAATAATTACCCTTTTTTTCTTGCTTTGCATTAAATAGAAATTAGAATAAATATAACATATGCTTGTGTATATTTCGTAAAATAAACATAATCTAATAGAATTATATCTAGTACAATACTTAAATGAAATACGTAAAACAATGATTTTTAATGTAACGTGCTAGGTTGCTAAAATCAATCAAATAAACTAAATTTGTACGGAATAACTAAAAATCTAATTTATTTCATTGACACAACCATTTAGAAAACTATCACTCGTTTCATGCAATATATATATGTTTGTAGTATTGAATTATATATATAATCATAACTTTATATTTATAAAATTATGTTTGTCTGCATGTAATACTTTTACAAATAAAAATATGCTTGATAATAAAAAAACAATTAAAAAAAAAGAAAATAAAAGAAAAATAATTCATTAATATAATGACAGTTTTCCATTATAAAGATTCTACTCAAAGAATCAAACTTTTTATTCCATTCAATTAATGTTTTCATTTATACAGAGTATATGAAAGTGGACATTAATTATTTAATAATTCTTATATAGTCAATTAATTAGCGAATAATTACAATAATCTTTAGAATAAGAAAATTCCACTCGCTTTCGTACATTATTATATAAAACACATTCAGATGATTTCTTTTTTTTTCATTTTCATCGATCTAAAGACGATTGATTTTTATATTAGCGTGAATAAACTAAATAAAAACAATTAGTTTGATTCTTTGCTATTCATACTGAAGAATATAGTTTAGCTAATCAGAAAGACAGTTATAAGATATTATTTTAAAGATCATTCTTCTTGTTCCTTATTTGTTGGAATAGTTGAGGTTTTAGCAGACGTTTCGGTTGCTTTTGCTGGTTCTATCGTAATCTATATAATTTTATAAAAATATCGATCACACAAAATAGATTTCATTGAAAGTTCATATTAAATTTGTTACCTGCGTAATCTCATTCCTAGGTTGAACATTACTGGTTGAAGGTTTTGGATAAACATATTGATTGATTACTCTAATTCCACCCTTTAATTGTGGATTAGATACGTTTGTATATGTGTTGTTAGAATTATATACTATTTGTTGATTTTGTAGCAAATGTTGTCTCAACAAATTCTGGTTCATCTATAAAAGCAATAAGAACAAATTCAAGTAAAATGTGATTCTACTTGATTCAGAACTTATTGATTTTGACCTTATAAGTTAACTTTTATATTTCAATAATAATAATAATAAAATTAAAAAAAAAAATAACTTACTGCTGCAGATATATTAGTTGTTCCCAATGTAGTAGTTTTCTGTTGTATGTTCTTTTGCATATTCTGTTGATTCAATTATAATTTTAAAGCATTTATTACAAAAATATTATTTAAAAAATGATCTTACAAACATATAGATGTACACATATGCACATAAACACACACCTGTGCAAGAAGAGAATTTCTGTTAGGTTGAACCGTAGCCTGTTGTTCCCAATAATTATACATATCCACCAAGGCTTTAGTAGTCATAAATTTACGTTGTTCAGGTGTTGCATTAGGATACTGAAATTTCATTTAATATCAATATATCGACTATATATGATATTTATCAAAAAATATAATATATTTAATTGTTTATCACTTACATCTTTCTCAATAAGTTTTTGTAGATTTTCATAATCACTAAACTGCATAGTATTATTTATTGCCATATTCTGACGATTAAGATTAGCGATCATATTATTGTATTGTTGCAACAAAATATTATTTTGATAAGCCGCCGTAGTTGCATTAATATTTGGCCTTTCTTTTTCTTCTTCGTATTCTAACCAAGCCTGTTTCCTTTCCTCTTCATCTAATTCTTCGTCAGCCTTAAAAAATATACGTTAAAAATAATATTAAAAGTTAAATAGTCGATTTTATGCAACCATTATAATTTTACCTTATTTTCCAATAAGGAATCATGCTCGTGATAATTTTCAACTAAATCCTTGTATTTTAAAAATATTTCTGCCAACAATCTATCCTTAGGTAAATTTAAAGTTTGGGTATTGATATTCGTATGTGGCTCGAATTTATACAATTCGTTAAGAGCGTTATGGCTATAATGTCGTTCTATTTGTTGCTCGTCAACGACACGGCAGGAAAGTGATAATTTTGTTACTTGGCGATTATATATCTTTTCTTCCATCGTACCCGACGCGAGAAATCGATAAACGTAACAAGGTTTTTTTTGACCAAATCTACGTTTCAAATATAAAACTATAAAATTATAGGATTAATATTATTTTAATTAAATATTTGGAAATAATAATACCTGTATACTCTGAATATACTTTGAATATCGTGCGACGGGTTCCAACTTGCGTCGAATATAATAACTCTATTAGCAGCTGTTAAATTTATACCCAAACCACCTGCACGCGTTGATATGAGAAATAATCTTGCCCTTGTATTGCTGGGTTTATTAAATATTTTACACCAAATATTTCTATTTTCTGCAGAAGTCTGACCATCTAATCTGAAATAATCTAAACCTAGAGACCAACTTCCAGTGTGCCCTTCTAGTCTCTCTAATATCTTATTGTTTTGTTCTGCTTCATCTATTTGAGCAAGGAACTGTTCGATCAACGTTAAAGAATATAACGACTGAGAAAACACCAATCTAAAAATATATGATTATGAATATGACATCTTTGAAATAAAAGTTATACTACGAACTTACACTTTGTCGCCAATTTTTTCACATTCTTTTAAAATTCCAAATAATAGAACTAGTTTGGTAGAAATCCTCATATCTTCGAAGTGTTCAGGCTGTACAAATTGTGACCACCATTCTTCTTCTTTTTCTGGTAATACTTCCACTAATTCTGGCTCTGAATCAATTTCTTGAAAAAAGAAAGTGAAATAATTACATTAAACAAAAATACTACATAATAATTTTGTATAAAAAACTTATTCAAACCATTATTTCGAGTTCTTCGTTTGCGAATAGGCGATGAGGAATGGATGGATTGAATATCGCTGTCGCTACTGTTGCTACTAGTTGTCTCTTCGTCGTCGCCTGAGACAATGAAGTTTTTTAATGATCCTTCCGAATCACTGGTATATCTTTTTTTTTCATTAACCTTCTCAATTTTCTCCGAATTTAATCGCAAAACTATTGGATGAGTCCATATTCTTTGCAGTGCTTGAAAATCTGCGAATAGTGTACCTTTCATACCACTAAAATGTCTAACAAAAATAAAATTATTCAAGTTACTTCAAAGTAGTTGGACTAGAATTATATCTTTCTAAGTATTACTACAATATATTTGTGTTAATCGATATTGATGTACCTTGTCAAATTATCCAAATAATATTGATACAATTTGATCTGTACATCCGTGAGTCTTACAAAAATAACATATTCTTGTTTAGGCGGTAAAAAGGGTGTTAATACGGAATAATCAAATCTTTGAATACTTCCTTTTAACAATTTGTGCAATACATGAGCACGTTTTTTCATTAATTTAACATCGTATTCTGTTGAATTATCAAATTGTCCATTTGTTATGGGATTCACAAATCTGTTTAAAAATTCTCGTTTTGTACCCAAAAGATTAGGCTTAACGAATTGAACCATGCAGTGATCTGAAAAATGTATGCTTTATGTTATTAAATAATAAAATTAAATAATTTTAAATTATATAGATATAAATCTTTACACTCTATTAAATTATTTTGTAATGGTGTCCCAGTGAGAACAATACGTCGAAGCGTTTTAACTCGTTTCATGCTTTTACTAAGCGCAGTATCTTCGTTTTTCAATAAATGTCCCTCATCACATACAATAAGATCTGGACCAGGATCTACCAAACATTTTAATATCGCATCTTTCATGTTTTTTCGAATATTTTTATTTGAACCAGTAAGATTGCGAAACATTTCGTATCCAATAATTAAAACGCCGCCACTTTGATGCCAACTTTGAAGCTGATACTTCCTTTCAAAGTTCTTTTTACATCTAAAAAAGAAAAAAGAAGGTACACAATTAAATTATATTATTATTATTAACAAGTATAGAATATATAGCTTAATTTTATATATACATAATAAAAAATATGATTAAAAATAAGAAGCTTACTTTGTTAATTCGAACGTGTCGATATCTCCGTTCTCTACATCCTTTAGCCACATCTCAAATTCATTAACCCAATTAAGAACGGTACTAAGAGGACAAACTACTAAGATAGTTTTTATTCCAGTTTCCTCGTGAGTTAAAAGAGTATGCGATAAAGAAATTACTTGTAGAGTCTTTCCAAGTCCCATACAATGCGCTATAATGCAGCCCGATCCAGAAGTAGTTTTTATTCTTTCCAAAGATTCGAAGCACGCGTCCCACATAAATTTAATTCCCTCTGCTTGATGCGGTTTCAAACGTTTCACCAAATCCTTATTTACGCTTATAAGTTCTTTCTTTGTATCAGGATCAAAATCCAATACTAATTTATCTACTTTTTCTTCACCGGCTAATCGTATTTCATACATCTCATTGTACTAAACATGAAAATTAATGTTATAATTTATACCAGAGCATCTTTCATCATATCGTCAAATAATTATTATCAAGAGATATCAGTAATTATTTAAATAGGACGACACATATTTTACATAGATATAAAAAAAAAAAAAATACGTACAAGTTTTTGACGTTCCATAATACGTTTCAACCTTTCTTCTTCCTCTTTGGCTGCTTGCTTTGTGTCATCCGCTACTTGTTTATCTTTCAAAACTTTGCGAATATTTTTTCTTCCAGTTTTACTCGACGTACCTTGCGAATTATTCATTTTATCACTATCACTATTACTATCTGTCGATACATTCTTTATCCGTCTTCTTTTTGGTTTAGGCCTGAAAAATTATGAAAGAATATAAAAAATAAGATACAATAAGATTTTAAACAATTTTCATACATTTCTTGTTAAATATGCCTGTCCATATACTTACTTATTTCCTGTAGTAGATGATTCAGTGTCAGATGATTTTTTGGAATTTTGTTTCTTTTTCTTTTTCTTCTTTTCTCCACCGGAGTCATCAGAATCACTTAATATCATAACTTCACTCGAACTACTACTACTACTACTACTACTATTACTGAGAGAATCCGAAATTTCTTTTACATCTGAATCAGAATCAAAAATTCTTCTAGCCTTTTTTCTTTTGTGTTCAGTAGTCTTTTTAACATTAACGTTATCTCTAAAATTAAATTTATATTATTTATATTTTTAAAGATATCATTTTTTCATATAAGAATGATAAGAAATTTCATTACTTGTCGTCATCTTCTTCTTTTTCTTTTTGTTTCTCTTGTGATTTATCCCATTTCTCTTGTTCTTTTTCAGACTCGCTATCAGATATTTTCATTGTTAGTATTTTATTTCGCCTCCACTTACTCCGTTTTTTCAGCTTTTTCTCCTAATTAATTGTTTTTGTTTTTTTTTGTTTATTATTTGTATTGTGTACAATTATTATAATTATATAATTTTTTTATAATTATACAATTATTAAATATTGTTATTAAATTCTACAACTTATCTAGAATATTGTATTAAATTTTGAAGTCGATAGGAGTAATAGTTTAAGAGATAGAACCTTGGGAAGTTCCACTCTTAAATGACTCTTTTATTATCACTCAAAACTTTAAACGCTTTTTTTAAAGTCGGTTATCAAGATTTCTCGAAAACTATTTAACCAATCTTGATGAAATTTGCTACACGTCTTCAAGATATTATTGACAAGGACTTGGACGAAGGATTTTTTTTTTTTTTTTCATCACATCTAATTTCAAGAAACCAAAATGTGGTGCAAATTGTAGCGAAATTTCAATTATCTTTTTTTCCTTCGTCCAATTTCTAGTTTTAGGTATTCACTAAAAGACCCTATTTTTTCCACTGAAAAACCCTTTTTCGGTGGGGTCACCGGAAAATACGTCGCAATGGCCGAGTTTTAAATATTTTTTAACAAAAATTTCAGAAAATGTTCATTAAATATGTATCTTAAATGTTATCAAAAGTTTGAATAAAAAAAAATTGTTGAAAAAATGCTATTTTTCCCGGTGTAAACCCATGTAACCCCTTAAATTATTCTACTACAATAACATTGAGAGTATGCAGTTACCTTCTTTTCCGTAGATGATCTTTCGTTATTTTCTTCAGAAGGCTCTTCTTTTTTAATTTCGTTTTTCTCGATACTTTCATTCTTCTCCTTTAACGACTTCTCATCTTTGTCTGATACATTTGACTGTTCTTGTTCTTTGCTATCATCTGTATTAATTAAAATTAATCATAAGACAGTTTATAAATAAATTAATAATTAATAAAATTAATGTGTTTTACCCATATTAGAGTCAGACGAATTTAATAGTAAATCTTTAGCAATTTTATCAGCTTCTAACATGAGATCATCGTTTGTTAATGGAGCAGAATGATTTTCTATTGGTGAATTTAAATTTTGCTCGTTATTATCAGAATTGTCTTGCATGTCTATGGAAGCACTTCCATCTTGTACCTTCTTCAAATGTTCTAACAATGAATCTTCTTCTTTTTTGATAGATGATTGTTTTGTTTTTAATGATTGTAAAGATTTAGATAGATTATCTTCCTTTGATGTAACTGAACTTCTTTTATATGACTTCTCCAGTGTATCCAAATTTATAAGTCTATGTAAGATCGTTGAAATAAAATTATATTAGATTGGCCAATAAGTCTATGGAATTTTTTATTTTAAGTAAATAAACGCTTAAAACTGCATGGGCTCACTGACCGCTCTAACATGTAATATCAAAAATAAAATAGCAAATTATTTATTTATTAAGAATTACAGAAATAGAGATTTGATTTGAAAATAATAATAATAATAATAATAATAATAATAATAATAATAATAATAACAATAATAATACAAGAATGATGCATTACACATACTCGAGATATTATTAAAAATATGTAGAAACATTAATTAGTACCTGTTGATCTTCTTATTATTTTGGTATTCCTTAGATTCTTCCAACGCGTCTTTATATTGATTTAAAACATCATCTGTTAATAATTTTAATTGTACATGACATATCATTCTCAATTTCTTATCATTCATGTAATAATAATTCTTATTCAATTGAAGTCTTCTCCTTTTTACTCTAGATCCTACAGATGAGTCTGATTCTAAATCGTAATTACGTTTTTTCCCTAGTTCTTTTTTCTCAGACTTATTATTATTCATCTGAATTTGCAATTTAAGTAAATCGTCAGATTTTGTACTTTCGTTGTCGAATGTAGTCAACTGAATCTTATTTAAATCCTTACTATTAGATTCTATGTTAATTTCCATTTCTTTATTGCCTGATGAAGAAACGGAATCATCTGAGTCAGATTCCAAAAGAGCATTTTTAATATTGTCTTCATTCATAACATCATTTTCTCTATCCAATATGTTTGTTTCTTCAGAAAAGCATCTCTCTTTTATACAATTTTCATTGTTATGTTGTTCGACGTTATCCGATGTTAATTCCACAGTTGTATTCAAATTAGACAAAACTATTGTACTGCTGTCACTTTCGTTATTGGTATCTGTTTTTTCTTCAGTTATGTTAGATTTATTTTGGTCGATTGAATATATTGGATCTTTTGATTTGTCTGATACTTTTTCTGAATTGAAAGGTATATCAGAAATATTAGAAATATCTGAATCGCATTGATTGGAATCTTGTTTAGCAAGTGTTTCTGATATTTTTTCATTAGGTTTATCGATATGAAATGTTTCAGTGGGATATTCATTAAATACAGTTTCGTCCGAATTACTGTCAGATTTATTAGATTCAAATATATCTGGTGTTTTTTTTCGAAATATACTTTTTTTGTTCTGTTCTTCTTTTCCCAATAGATGAAGTTCTTTTTTATCTGATAATGGTACATTTTCTTTTGGTTCATTACATTTCAATGTATTCGAATTTTCATTGCTTTCTTTTCGACCTTCATCAGTATTCAAGTCCTGAATATCTTTATTTTCTTGGACGTTTACTATCGCTGTATTAGATTCGTTTAATTCATTGTTTAATTCCAAACTGCTGTCAAATATATCATTTAACGAATCATTCGTTAGATTAGAAACAACAACATTAGATGGTATCGCAGTTAGAAGTTTATTTGAAATATTTTTAGATTTTGTTTCCGGAATCTCACATTTTGTGACATTCGAGTTTTTGGTTAAATTGTTATCATCATTTTTTATACACTTGTTACTATTGATATTATCTTTTATTACTTCATTATTTGATAATTTAACCAAAGTCTTTCTATTATGTTGGTTACCTCCTAATATCGGTGATGCATTATCACTAATTCTCAATTCTTCAGAACCAGGACTTTTATTGTCACAAATATTAGTTTTTATCTCCACTGCTGGTACTTCATGTTTAATAGATTCATTTTCTGAAAATATTTCACTATCACAATCTGATATGATATTTTTTTTATCTTTTATACTTTGACTGTTATCTTTATCTATTGTATCACTGGATTTTCTTTTATGAGGTTTCTTACTCATTAATGTTGTATCATCTTCGGAACTTTCATGTTCTTCTTCCTCTTTAACTGATGATACAAATGTTTTGTAAAAATCGATTAAATGTTCCTTGTAATTACTGAATTCTGTAATTACTTTATTAATAGCACTTTTTGATTTATATATAATTTTATCTGCGTCTTCCATGTACATGGGCTTCCTTTTAAATTTTTTTTCAATATGCTGGGCTTGTAATTCAAATACCGAACATTGTTGTTTCAATTCGTCCAAGATTTCTGCTATGTTAGACTTAAAATATTTGCCTTGTTGTTTATTAATGATATTCTTTTTGTATAGAATTTGATGAACATTTTTATTTATTTTACGTAACGAGTCAACATTGCTACGAACTAATTTAGTCCTCTGAAATTCCTTACCAGAGCTAGAGTCAGTATCGATAGGAGATTGCGATATTAAAATTTCTTTATTGGTAGACTGTTTCATGGAACATTTTTTTCTGTTACTTCTATTAAGAAGTTTCTTATTTTTATTTTTACTATCATCCGTATTTTCTTCACTGGATTCAGAATTAGAGTCAATTGTTTCATCTTTGTTTGAAATCTTATTAACGTTTGTTTTATCTCGTTTACTTGCGCTTCGTCTATGTTTAACTCTCGAGATCGATTCGTTTTCTTTGCTATCAAAATTAGAACTGTACGGCGAAGATATTGTAACATCTTTGTCTTGTTTCGAAGACTCTTTTTTCATGATTTCATTATCGCTTGAATTACTCGACGAACTTGTACTACACAATTGGTTTAAAGTGTGTCTTTTAGATTTATTACTTTCCTTAGTTGTCACATTACTTTCCTCTTTTTTAATGGACTTGCTGTAAACAGGTTTATTTTTTACAAAATTATCGTCATCTTCTTCTTCATTGTCACATATTGATCGTAAGGCTTTTTGCATTTTTTTAACTTGTAGACTCTGATATTTTTGATACGGTAACCTAGAATCACGCTTCTTCAATTCGTTCTGCATAGAATTTGTTTTACTTCTTCTGAAACAGAAGATTAGATTAATTTACTCGTAATTAATATTTTAGGATTGTAAATATGCAATCTAATTAATGAATATTATAAATATTTACTTAGCTAGACAATCCATAATGGAATCGCAAACTGCTCGTAATTCCCACACTGGTTTAGGTTCGCAAATGAAACATTTCCAATTTTTTTTCTCTATATCCAAAAGACAGAAAGGTGCATTTCTCCTAATGCATCGCTACAAATGAAATAATGGAAAATAATTGACTATTGAAAAATTGATTATTTGTAATTAACTAAGTATATTATACATGTTGAAACTTACTTTGCAAAATGCAAATTTACAATTAGATGATCCACAATAGAATAGATTATTTTCATGAGCACATAAGCGACAATACTTATCTAGGTTATCTTCATCGAAAGAAAAATTTGTGTTATTGAAATGGTCCCAGCATTTCTAATAAAACAAATTTAACATTGTTAAAAGTAATACAGTCATATACTACACATTACGATATAATATTAACCTCTTGTATTATAACAATGCATGAGACTCATGATACACTTTACAACTTTAACACAAGAAATAAGTCCTATCTCTGGCAAATTTTATGAGCCAAAAATAATAAACACAAAATATAGCATCAACTTTGGCACGTTGGTCAATGCATTAAATTGTAGTTCTAAGGGATTAATTGATATCATTTAAAAAGTCTTACTTCGCACAACAAAGTACCTATCACAGGATTGGTAAAAATTTTTCCAATTTCAGCAATAACTTTATTGCCACATGCAGTACAAGTTATTGGTCTATCCGCTATAATCTTGATTCCTAAAATCAAAGTTTAAGCATATAAATATGATAATATTATGAATTGTATAAATAACGTAATAAAATATAAAATACATGCGTTTCTATCATCATTCGAATCATCATGTTTTATTAGCATATACAAAGTTATTAAGAAAATTTAATGAATAATATTATTTTTATTATTACATTAAATAAATACAAATGAATCCGATTGATGTTAAAAATATTTATTTACCATGATAATGTTCGGTGCGGTACGCGAGTTCAAGAGATGACTTTTTTACTTTCAGCTATAAACAAATCATTCATATATATATATATATATATACATATACATAATAAATTTCGTTATATCGTTAACGGTTAATCACATAAACAATTACCTCCTTAACCATTCTAGTAATTTAAATGAATTATTTTAATGAAAACTAAAGAACATTTTAATCAAACGAAACTATATAAGATTCAATTAAAGTATATTATTCGTACGTTAAACCACGCAGATATAACTTTCACCACAACTCTTCGCAACCATCTTACGATTCCATGTTACGAATTTTTTTTTAAATAAGGTTAATCTCTCGCGCATGCGTCAACGCGTAATAATGTGATGTTAGTATGAAATCTTTTTTAAACTTGATAGATGTTATTTCAAATAAAAAATACCATCAGCCCCCTACTACCTCTCACAATTATAATGCAAACGCTAAAAACATCATAGGTGTTATCTAGATAACCTTAAAAATGATTAATCTTTTGCTATTTTCAAAATCACATTGATGTCATCTTAATGATCCAATATGCTAATACAAGAACATATAAAATATAAATATTTCTATATTTACAAATACTTGTGTGTGTCTTGTATCCTAAGGACGTAATAATAATAATAATAAGAATAATTAAGAAAGTTTGTTATCATCTACTATTGCACTTTATTTTCAAACATACAAGTTATACAAATAAAAACACTATACAATACTTATAATGCGTTATTCTATTAGAACTATAATATTATACGGAATATAAGTTACATCAAAATGATAAATATATAAAATAGTACAAATTAATATGGAAAGTGAGAAGTCTTATATCTTAGGTGTAAATAGCTGCAGAAGGATGATATTGTTTACAGCGATCGATTACTTATATCGAATGATGTGAACTTGACGAATTTCTATGCGTTAAATTTATTTCACATTAGAAAAATGCCTGCCTAAGACTTAAATTTGCACAAATGCTTTATTTCTTCTTATTTTTCTTCACGCTGTGGAATTTATTAAGCAATTTTTATTTTTTAAATCGTTTCGAAATACTAATGATGATTAGTTATCACATTCAAAATATTTTACAGAGATCATAATATACTTGGTATTATATTTAAAATTTATCGGACCAATTATATAATAACGATGAGTTTAATATCGTATTGATCTACATATGATACGAATGATATTTTATTTTCACAATGACGAGAATAATATTACTATCCTCTCTGTAAAATTGAATGAATTTTGTAAATTTGTAACGTCGCAATCGAAAATTTTAATTGAACTACAATCAATCTCGAGATTCTTCCTTAACTGTGGGTGACAATGTGCGATCATTGTTACCTTCTATATAATCATTAGAAGTAATATTAGTCTTGTTGGCTTTAAAGTCAGTCTTAAAGTTTCCTTGTTGGGTTTTAGCATCATCTTGAAATACTTCCGCAAAATGAAAGCTATTCCCATTACCAGTCTTTGTATTTAAATTAGCATTGTTGATGGAACTGTTAGAATGAACTTCATTAAAGTGTTTATATAACATTAACGTTGTACTAAATTCTATTTCACATCCAGGAGTTTTGCATCTGTAATAAAAATAAGTCAAATCGAATTTAAATGTTTAACAAATATTTGGAAAATATTTAAACGTAGGATATTACCGAAATACTTCATTATTTTTAGCAGCTTGTATCACCGGAGACTTTGTATTGGCATGATTATCCTGATAATGCTGCCATAGGCCAGTAACACTATTTACTTGTACACCACAACCGGGCATCTTGCATCTAATTGTAATACAAATACACAAGATCATGTCAGACAAACATTATATTAAATATATATAATGTATATGCATCTATTAATATATATATATATATATATTTTGTTTTAGATATTAATTCTTACAGGAAAAAGCTAATTGTGGAAGCCCTTCCTTGTTGTTTCATTTTTGGAATACATTTATTGGTATTTGTGCTAGGAGAATTAGTTATTAATTTATGACTGTCTTGATGATGACGGTAATGCGATAAGTATTTGTACTTTTTTCCACAACCAATAAAATCGCATTTATATATTTCTTGTTTATATCGAGACATACGTTGTTTCTTTGGCATATATTCTTCGTCGTCCGAACAATTGCTATTAGTTTCGATGACATTATCTTCTATTTTCGAATTTTCCTGTTCCAATCCGTTTCTAAACACTCTCTCTAAATTTCCTAGATCTATTCTATGTTCCTGATTTTGTAAATTAATATTATTAACTTCTCCCTTGATATTCTTAGTGATGGTTACATCTCCGTTGATGTATACCACATTATTTTTATCTTGAGAATTTTCAACTGGTATTATTTCCCCAGTTTTAGAAGGGGCTGTATCATATTTGATTAAAAAATTTTCTTTAGTTATCAGTAAATCCTTATTTTTTGGAAATTTGTTAGTTCTATTTAAACATTCATTATTCATAGAATATTCTTCGTTCTTCGAACTGGCAGTAATGTTATTCTGATCATGACAAAAATCTTTTGTTTGCGATATTGTACTGTTGTGTCTATTAAAACTATCTCCTTTATTATTGTAATCCGTTACATTTAAAGGAAAATTTTCATTTCTTTTTTTCTCGTAATTTCCATCCTCACTATTTTGCGTAGTATCTTCCTCTATCGCATTATCAGGACCTTCGAAACATATTATTTCTGGTTCAGTTGGTAGTGTAGGAGGTTGACGATGACAACTTTCTATGTGTTCTTCGAGATTACAACTAGTTGTGTGTACAGAACCGCAATTTGTATAAGGACAAGCAAAAACATTAGTTTCGCTGTTATGCCATTCTTGATAATGACGCCACATACTACCAGGGTCAGACAATTCCTCTCCGCATCCTGGTTCACGACAGCTGACGATTAATAATAATTAAAATAAATTATTATTTTCATTTGAGAACAAGATCAATTTTTTCACATTTATCGAGTAAATTAGCAATTAATAATGAAACATTTAAAATTATTCTTTATAGCAAAAAAATGTGCAGAGAAAGATTTATTATATATTTTGAAAAATGTAATTACTTACATAAATCTAATTTTTAAAGCTTCGAGTGCTTCATGTGTTTTATATTCGTCTTGGTTGGTGAATATTTTTCCACAACCCCGTTGTTTGCATGTATATACTTCCTGTAAATATTATCAAAACTCTTTTGTTCTTAAAAATAGTTTTATTTTTAATAAAATTCATGTATAAAAGTATACAAATTATATTATATTATTTATATGTATGTATATTACAGTAAATCACATTCATTGACAAAACAATCCGAACGTAAATTGTTTTGACTTAAGGGTCATTGAACTTGCTCGAGAAGAGACAGTAAGTAAAATTTACCTTTTTTGGTGCAATTTCTTCAATCGTATGATTTCTAGATACAAATCTAATAACACTAACTTCAGTAGGTCTGTCGGTACATGTTTCTGTTCCCTGTCCCATTGTATCCGCCACTTTGTGCGTAAACAGAATTAATTTCGGACTCACATAACCTATAATCGCAAGCGAACATTTGACATAGAAGAATATCATCTTTGTTGAATGAAAAATCACAAAGATAGGAAATTTTCACATTTCATTGGATGTTTATGATACTCACCAATTAATTGTAAGTATAGTCCCGTTCGCGCGGATACGCGTTTTCGATATCTTCACAATTTCATATTATCATTCTGACAATAAAAACAATTGCTTGTCATTATGTCAGTGCATATGAACTGACGCGAATACGAAATGAATTGAGGAGACTGCAGCGCTTATTGAAAACCACAGACTTTTTTCTAGACTTTTGATAACTTTTTTATCTAATTCGAACTATAGATATTGTGAATATTTTTTTTATTAAATTACAGAGATTTATTTAAAGGTGAATATAAATATATATATATATATATATATATATATGGTAATTTAATATATTTAAAAAACGAGGTAAAAATTAATTTTAGAAATATCACGCCAGCAAATGAATAACCAACAATCAATTTAAAAATGAATTTTTGTTGATGTAGACGTATATAAAATTGTTGTAAAAAGGAAAATGTAATTTATCTTTTTATATTTAAGTAAATTTGGCAATATTTATAGGAAGTATTTATAAAAAAATAAACGGATACAATTTTAGTTCTTTGTTTTTTGATTTCGAGAATTAAACTTTCATTACAGTTTATTGTTTAACAAGCGACAAGCATAATATTGATTTTTATTACCTTTCGTGATAGTTTAATTAAAATAATGTCATCGTTCATATGGTATAAAAATCATAATTATAATTTAATATTTTACAGTTACAATAATAATAAAATATCAATTATTCCAAAAATTACGCCCATTTTTCGTATATTATTTTTTCACTTTTCCGACAGAGGTCAGGGGATGCTTCTTTATTTTTTTATGATATAGAATTAAGAAGAGAAAATTAAATATTGCTTTGAAATAAGATTAAATTTAATGCTAGAATCTATACAGATTTGTGTAAAGGACTTGGTTTTTAGAAAGTACGCTGTATTTCTATATATAAAATATCATTTCTTTTGGATATAATTTTGTAAAAATAAAATATTGAAGACATGCGCGCGAAACCGATAAAATTGATGTGGTAGCGCCACTAGCGGATTTTAAGTCAATCATAAATAATTCGAGTTTCTGGTTGGCTGATACCTCAGCGCGCTTCTTTTACAACGCTTCCGTTTCTTCCGTTGTCTATGAATGTTCAGTTGTGCGCTTACCATTGTCGCGAGTGTGTAGTATGTAGAGAAAATTTTCGATAATTTTATCGTACTGTATTATTTGGAACCCTTACTCTTTTTCTCATTCTCTCTCTCTCTCTCTCTCTCTCTCTATATATATATATATATATATATATANTATTTTCTTTATTTAACCCTTTTAAGACTTTAGGTCGCGTTACTTTAACGATAAGAAATTCTATTTCTAAATAATATATATATATATATCCTTTTTTTTCTTTGCATCGATTTGTCATTATTATAAATCGAAGAAAAATAACAAGAAATTCATTGTAAAAAATTATAGTTAGTCTTAACTCGCGTACGTAAATTATAGTGCGAAGTTGGATGATCATCTCTATCGAATATTACTTGAAAGAGGTAAGAAAGTTTTATTATTTTTTTTTTTTAACTAAAAAACACATTTGCGAAATTCCAGCAAAATGAATTTTTCTAATTAGTATAAAATTATAATACTCGTTACTTAATTTATACATTTTTGTGTATGATACTCCAAAAAAAAAAATATTGAATTTTGAAACGAATTATTCCAATATCATGCAGTTAAATTCTTATTTTCAATTAAACGAAAGATAAAATTTTTCTCGATTGCTTGATTTCATCAGGTTTACTGAAATGTTAGAGTATTAAAAGCAATCGAAATAGTTCTCGTCGCTTTTTTTTCTCAAATAACAAAGGTATTTTTTTCACATTGCATCTTTCGATTGGAAGAATTTCATACTGTTATTCCCTGTAGAGAAAGGTAGAATCTGAAACCTTGTTCAAAAGTACCTGTTAGAAATTATATCTTCAACCGTTTTCTTTGTTCGTTCTTTCTTTCTTCCTTCCTTCTTTTCCAATGGTAGAAATTCGTTACCTGCAAAATTGTTATTCTATTTGTATAGATAGAGGCAAATACCTGTATACAAATTCGTAGAAGGTCCTTGTAAAAATGTTCTTTTCAATCCTAAAACCGTGTACTTGAAAAAATATATTTGTCGGTTAGTTGTGGATTAAGTTTAAAAATTACAAAACGATAACATTGGTTTTACAATTTATTATAGAATATTAATAATTGTAGTATAAAATAAATATAGGCTTAAATGCATAATTAGGAGATTGTAAATCAAGTCCAATTTGTGGCTGTAAAGTGTTGAGTATATTTTAAATAAATAAATAAATAAAAATATAAAATATACATAAATGACCAACAAAATGTTTGATTGTAGGTTTTATTTTGTAATATAAATAATTATAAAATAAAATAAATCATGAAATCCATTTTTCTAATTGTTATGACTTACAATTAGTTAACTGATATAATTACCGGTGTTGATATGCTTGTACGTTAGTAATGTAATTGATAGATATTTTCGAAATATTACGATGGAGAAAATCACATTATTTGTAAAAGGTATAGAGTATAGAGGTGTGTATATTAGGCGCGTCGAGACGTCCAGACGTAAATCGATCGATTGTGTGCTATCGGTCCTCGAACTCGCGTTCTATCTACACATATTCCTGCAGAGTCTATTGACTGAAAATTTACTACATACATAAGAAAAATTGTATTCTCTATTTCATAACAAATAATTATAAGAGTGTCGAAGTTAAAAAACAAGTTTCTTATTTTTATCTGATTTGATTTATTTTCTTTGAACATCTGTTTGTATTTGTTCTATATTTATCTCATATAGTAATATTGTTACTGTTTCCGAATAATGACACATATATAGTTTAATAAGAGTTATAAATTGCAACAGTAAATTGGTTCCAATCAGATGCAGGAAATGTAATTAAATTTGGTTGATTGAAGAACCACGACGATTCGTTTTGCCGGACAAAAACGCGTAATGTACGCTTATTAAATTATTTAATAATAACAATACATTCTCTTGGTCTTCTAACTAAACAAGACTGGAGGATGTAATAAGAATGATATAACGTACTTTTTCATTTGTTTATTGATGACAAAAAGTATATTTCTAGTTTGATTTCAACATTAAAATACAAGATCCTATTATCTTGAATTTTTATTGGACAGTATTTTTAAAGCTAATTTTGTAATAATAAATAATATTAATTACTACATATAATGAAATAATAATAAAATGTAGATAGTTATTTAATTGATTGTGTTAGAATGTTTGATTCGAATATAAATATTTTCTGAATACCCTATTCAATGGTATTATGTTTATTCAGTGGTGAACGATGAGCCGAGCAGATCAGGATAAAGATAAAAGTATGGACAAAAAGGAAATCGCCGAGGAGGAGAGGGAGAAGATGTTGAACGCTGAGAACACTAAACATACCGGTGCTGCACCTGTACCTGATTTAGAATCTGAGGAGCATAAGCCGAAGAAGAAGATACCTATCGGTGGTATCAAGATGCCAGGATTTTGTCGTACCAAGAGCAAGGAACCTTGCAAGGTAAATTGAAACTCCACTTAACAGTAATATCCAAAATTATTCCATTAAAAGACTTATAAATATAATTATCAATTAATTTAATAATATTACTATTGTGTTTATGAACAATTATGGGTAGATAGAAATGTCAAACAATAATCCAATAATTCTCTTAATGATCCTTTTTCAGGCGTACGCAATTTTCTTTTGTTTTTTGTTCATTAATCGTCCTTTAAATGAGTTCTTCGTCGATGCCAGGTGCACCGTTTGACGTCATGCGGTTTAACGTTGAAAAAGGAAATCGTTACGGGGTTGCAAGCACCCTTCGTGAACGCACCATGAGGGTAGCGTTTCCCTTCTTCGAAGCCAAGTTTACCTTGCTAAAGGGTTTCCATAGCAACGTTAAAAAACACATAATAATAGACTGATATCGGATTGATCGTCGATTTACAAGCTTAAGAAAATAACATTTTTTGATATACCTTTTCGTTGTCAATGTTCAAATTTGGAACACTTCAATGCTTCTTCTGATAAATTTTATTTACAAAAGAATTTCTTTTCCTTTCGTCATAAATTTAATCATTTTCACACATACAAATATTTTATAATCAAATATTTCATTGTGTGTCTTTTTGAAAGGAACTCAACTTTCTTATATGAAGTATACGACACATTTTCACTTTTATTTTATTTTATTTTTATTTTTATTCTCTCTTTTTATTGTTCAAAGAGTATACTTTCGAATTTGTTGAAAGAAATATTCGGACACGATTTCCTTTATTTTCAATGAATAATGTTCTCGGTTAATTTCACTTTTTAGCTGCCACAGTTCACAAGTTATCTCAAATAACTCATTTATGGAGAAAATCTGTCATCTTTTAAGAAATTTCGTCGAACCGTTATTAATTCTATTTCATTTTGCTTTACGCTTTCGAAATAATTTAACTTAATTCTTTGTTTTTTTTAATATTCATTTACATTGTCGAAGATACTTTTCTTTTTCATTTTTGTCCGACATTTTTTTGACGTTCGTAGAAATTTTTCTTAACGTACGTCCGCTTTTTTCTATTATTCTTGTCTACTATTTTTTTCTTGTCTTTTATGTTAATCTTTAAAAAAATGTTTATAAAGTTACTTTTTCGAGAATAAATATTTTTTCGTTTGCTTTCTCTTTTCTCCAATAATTTGTTTTTTTGCAATTGAAAAATTAAACTTTTCTATTTCTTTATTGAAGATCGTAACTTGTGCAATAAATTACATTTGTACGATAATAAGAAGCACTTGTTTTTTACAAAAAATGCTTCAATAAATTCAAAGACATGTGCGGCCTTTTTTCTTTTTATGTAATATGCTAATTGTAAAACTAGAAAATTCACGTAAAATATAACTCGTACGTGTTTTTGTTTCGACTTTTACAATTAATTAAAAGCTTCAAAAGTAAATTATTCTGGTTTATCATTTGGGAGAGAGATTGAAAATTACATTTAAAAATATGAAAACGAAATTTTCCTAAGAAAAAAGAAGAAAGAACAAAAATAAGAGAGTAATAAAAAATGTTATTAAAATATGATAAAATTTGAACAGTGAACGTATTAGATTAGAAATCCCCAAGAACTTTCCCCAAGAATACATAAAAATATTTGCTTAGATAAAGGTGACAAATTTAGTCGATCTAAGGAGCACGAAGATTTAGGTCTACGCATACCGAGGAGTGAATATATATCTTCAACAAAAGATATATAGCTTTCTGTGGAAGAGAAAAACATAGAGACTAGGAGTATAATAAAATCATTTCTAGGTGTGTGCGTGTCAAAGAGAGACGTAACTGGTCTTCTTCGCGTCCATGGAAAATTTAACGAAGCTCATCTCTTTTTTCGTGAGATGTCTTTTCTTTCTTTTTTTTTTTTTGTAACTTCGTTTTGTTCACTCTCTTCTCGTTGCGTCTCTTTTGAAATTCCCAGACTAGTGACAATACGACAGTCTCCCCGAGCCATTGCACGCGACTAATTTCTCCAATTGCCCTTAACTCGTCTTATTACTCTCTTAATTGGCAAATAAACTTCTTGGGTAGATGATCACCTCCTATTACTCCGAATCGTAACTCTTTCGAAATACCAACAATATTTTACATTAGATCGGTGAACTTAATATTTACTAATTCCTTGCGTATTTACGATTTCTGATTTATCGAATTACGGTGGTTTAAGTATTCTAGATAGCTATGGTTCGCCACAATATGGTAAGTCAAATATAATGGAGTCGTTCAAATGGAAATACCCATATATACAAAATTCTTCAACTCCCGACTGTTTCCATATGTTTCGTACATTTGTGCTACTAAATTCGGAATCGTTGGTATACAAATCACATATTTGCTTATGCCTGTTGATGCCTCCTGATCTCGGATTATTCGAGTGTAAATGAGATTAGCTTGGGGACGGGAAAATGTGTTTTCCTCTTTTCGTTGTTCTGAGGGGAGATTTGAAAAACCGTTGGATGTATATAACCGTTGTATGTCGTATATCGAACCAGCAAGCCTATGAACTAACTGACGAATAGACTAAATTTTATAATATTCTCAACAAAATAGAAAATTAATACAAATATTAAAGAAATTTTTAAATTAAATATCGACACACGTGTTATATTTAATTAAAGCTCGTTGAACTCGTGTTGATTTTGTTGAGAGCAGCTGAAGAAACGCGAGTACGGTTAAAAACTGACGTGAAAAATCATAAATGGTGTGAAAGATTAATCAATTAACGCTGATAAACACGTTGGAACAAGAAGAAGAGCTGTTCTCAATATGGGTTCTACTAGTCAAAATATTATTTTTCACGTTTCATAGCTTTCTCCTGCTATGAATTTTTTCTATCTCCCAGACGCACGCTTGCTTCTTCCTACGCTTCTTTTATTCTCAACTCGTAGATTTAGATGTATAGAAAAAAAAAAAAAAAGGTTTGCATGTAAACTTGTTAGTCTAAAGTCGAGGGAGGAGATGATTTATGAAGACTCGTAGACACATCTTTAAGCTATAACATATTTTCCTTTTTTTTTTTTTTTCTTTTTTTTTCATAGTTAATATAATGTAACGAATAAAAATAGGAAATGAATTTTCATTGATTTAATTAAAGAAAATATTTACGATTAGATTTGGTTTAATAGAATTTGTTAAATATTTAATTGTTTCTTATTTGCAACATTAACATAGATTCAAGATAAAATCACCTATTTGTTGCACCTATAATTCTAACTATGGCCCACAAAAAAGATGGGGTCATGGGTTTAGGTAAACGCTAGGTGTGTTCTCACGGGTGATTAATTTCTAACATTGATTCTACACTTCCGGAACGAACACATTAGATTCTTAAATAATTCTACCATTTTTTATGATTAATTTCCTCAAAGGATATTTTTAAATATTTTTTATGTGATTTAGTCAATTTTATGTTATACAATTATGAATAAACATATAAATGCATATATAAATATACTTGATCATTAGAGACACGATTATCATGAACTTAACAATGATTTTCACGCTCCAGTCTCTTGGTTGTTGGTACGTGTGCATGTCTCGAACAGGAAAGAGACCATTTTTATTGTACTACTTTAATAATGTACCACCTGGTGCAGGAACCGGAAGCGCTCATTTTATTTCGTTTTTTCATGCCATACGAACTTCTTTTTTTTCACTCACGAATTATCGATTCTAATTAATCCGAGTGGAACAGTTATGTTTATCAATCTTTTCAGTTTTAATTATTTAAATAAAAAGCCTCTACTTTTGTTCGCAGTCTCATTTACCTTTTTATCCAATTAAATGGATAGACGAAGAAGAGTGTATTAACTAGTTTGTTTCTGTCATCTGTATATTCCTCTTATGCTAGTTATGCTCTTTCTCTCTCTTTTTCTTTAACGAGAACCTTACGTTTTCTTCTTTTCTGTCCTTTTTTCCCGGCAGATCTGTTTTTTTGGGTTGGTCAATAGCCGAAGGCCAAAACCAGAACCCTCTGCCAAGAGCACACCACCACATGGCCAAGCATGATGTGATATTGTGCATTCTCTTTCTCTCCTATTATATCGTCTCACCTACACAGCAATATCGGCGTCTGTTTACATCGATAGAATGTATCAAACAGCTTGCTATGCGTGTCACCGTAGTCCAGGAGCCCTGTATTTACACAATCAAAATTTATCGCCTAAATTATTCGAATCTTTTGACACAATAGTCGTAACAATGGTGATGCCGTTTTCTTGACAATCTTTCCTTTATTCATAGTATTCATTTATGTTAGGAATAACGTATTATTATTAATAAATTATTATTTCAAAATGCAATTTATATACATGCCGATAAACTTGCTTAACTACGAACAACAAAAATATCAAACAAAATCCAAATTGGTTTATTAATGGAATTACAATAGTTTCTTTTTCATTTGTAGATATGAATTGTTAGTTTACGTTGTTGACAAAATTATTCCAAATACCCGGCAAACCAAATTTTAATTTTATAATCTGATGATATAAACATAAACGCGGAAAAATTGTATTATTGCAGCAATGGCGCAGAAAATATGAAATGTCCGTTTTACATTTCGAGGTAGTACAATTGTTTTAACAGGAATGTTAGCAATGCGTTTTAACATAGAAATTTCGTGGCGGTGGTTGCTACAGTGTTATGGTAGCATGACGACAATGGTGGCTCGATGAAAAGAAAGAGGGGTGAAAGTTGTGTCTGATATCGATTTCTCTTGCTCTAGAGAGAGAGAGAGAGAAAGAGAAAGAGAAAGAGAAAGAGAAAGAGAGAAAGAAAGAGGATGCTCACCGAACGGCTTCTGTTTCTTGCCACAAATCCCTTTGGTGGCAGCACTATCTCTACCCTTTTTTCTTCTCTCTTTAGCTATTTCATCAAAATTTCATTTAAACGTCCCATTTTATTGAAACTATTTTAATTTTATCTAAATTAAATTGCCCTTAAAAATGTCCCTTGATGGAATAGGAAGTGAACTTCATTAAAAGATAATACTTATCGGTTATTTCAAGATCTATACGTATTTCCTTTCCCCTTCAGCCCCCCTCCCACCTCCTTTTCTTGGTAAAATGATCTTTCCTTATTTTCTTTCAAATTTGACAATAATTTTAGAAACTTTCATTATTGAGTCGAAAACGTTAAAGTCTTTGGTATTTTCTTCTTTTATCCAAACAATGTTTTTATCTTTTCGCGTAATTGCACACGTTTTCAATACATTCTCAGTAGACTCAAATTCGGAGTATACCACTTTAGTTACTTTTCCTTCGAGTTATATCTTTCTCTAAACATAATGCGTATCGCCATCGAATAAAATGTTAGAAAGGAAATAAGAAATGAACGAAAGTTCATTCAACAGGTCGCTCTGTTTGTTGAACCTTTTCAAATGCTAGTGAGAATAGGTCTAATAAAATAAGAAAAGAAAAATAAGAGGGGTAGGGGGCTATTAAATGAAATCGACGTTAATCATTGCTTATGCCATGCCAAGGGTTACAGAAGATAAAAGAAAAGGTTCTTTTTGTCAATCTAAACTGCACTATAATGTCCTCCTATGTTGGACGATGAAAAAAACCCCCTGGTGTAACTAATCTGAATTACGTTTAATTAAAGATGACCACTTAATGAATCTGAACTATCTGAAAGATCTCTTCTCGACTATATTTTAATCGTCATTTCAATTTCATGAAGGAACTTTTAAACAAGTTTATACATTTATATAAAATTTTCAAATTTGTTATTCTCTTTATTTTTTTATATAAGTAAAATGAAAAAATAAAAGTTTTACACACACACAATATTTGTTATTTTATTGAACAATATACGATTCATTTTTCTCATATATTTATGTTCTACGCTGTACGTTATTCATTTTTAGTAAAAAAATAACATATAATAAAGAATATTCTGCACGTAAAATGATTGACATGAGAAAAAAAAGAAACTTGGTAATAAACTTTTGAGACGATATAGTATAAGAGAAATTTGTCTTATTTATTACAAGCATCGGTGGCAATTGTAGGATAAAAGAGAATAAATGGGCACCCAGACGAGAACTAATCGAAATGTGCAAGAGCGTTGCGAATGATCAGGAGCCATAGTCAAGTACAACGCGGCACACATGCATACTCTTGTCAATGTGTCCATGTACACATACACATATCAGAAGTACATAGAATACGTGCCTAGGCGTGGTACTTGGAATATTGAAAAAGAGAAAGGTAGATAAAAAGAAAGAAACGAGTTACGTATCGTGTACATATAATATACACAGTACTTATTTCGGGAATAAGAGAAAAAAAAAATTAAGAAAGAGAGGGTGAAAAAATAGTTACCGGCAAGAAGATGACTAGACAGTATCGAAGTGGCACTCAGAAGAACCTACTAAAGAGTTCGAACACTACTAAAGAAGAGCAACGAGGCGTAGTGGTTAAGCATTTTAGGAACAGGTTCTTCACGATGAAAACCTAGTAACGAGGACGTTTATACTGAACAAAAAAAAATAAGAATAATAATGATAATGTTCATTGCTTAATGAAAATCAAGCCAATATTAAATTTTCTGTAAAAAAAAAAAACTAACACGATCCAGCGATTTAACTTGAACTTACGTTAGAATTTATCGATCTTGGACAGTGATCGGTGACCCCTCCTTAAAAGGAATTATTTTTTTTCAATCTAATCGAGATTATTATAGTATTGTACTTGAAACAAGGATTACTCGTGAAGATAGACTGATGGAATCGAGTTTAGAATTGAGTTTCGAATCGAGAAAATAAGAACGAGATGACTGGATAAAAATCATTATTGGAAAAGTGATGATCTTTTTCCAGTGCTAGACTACAACCGAACACTTTTCAATAATCGGATGAGAATTCAATCGAGAAACTGAGGATACACAGACCTATAATCACTCAATCAAAGATTTCTCTCTCTCTCTCTCTCTCTCTCTCTCTTTTTCTCTAGTGTAGTAACGAAACGATTCTAGGAACGACTAGCTAACAACAGTCTTGGAAATTCGAGTCTGAATTAGTATACTTGAATAAGTAAAGGATTGAAACGTTGGAAATTGTATGTTGGAAGGTTTTTTGGAGGCTGAGAAGAAATCCTTTCTTGCAGCAGCAACAGCTGCTCGAAATAAGAAACGAATCATGGTCTGATCCAAATTCAGTATCACAAAAAGAAGAAGTAAAGAGAAAAAAAATAAAGAACGTGGAGCACAGATAAAAAGTAAATTAATGAAAATTGATATTTCCTTTGATGAAGAGTAGATATGCATGTATTTTTGTTTTTTCATAGAAAGTTTTAAAAGTGTTTTATTAATAGAATATTTATAAGACAAATACTTTGTTTATATTTATGTGCGTAATGGGTCACAAACTTGCATTGATTGAAGAGAACACAGTGCTTCATATATATGTTACTGTCAAAGCCGGAAATCAGGCATTACTAGYAAATCCTCGGCATTACTATGAATGTGAAGAGCCTTCAGACGAAGTCGGAAATAAGATTTGTGATAAACGATTATAATGCAACTGGTTAAACATCTTGTTTGCTTAATTAAGAATAAAATTAAACCAATGCATATGATAAATAAATGATAAATATTATAAGATTTTTAAGTTGTGAACATAGTTGAAAAAAGTACGACTGTAATTTGGATTGTAAATATTTGAATTAAACAAGATAAATATTTGTATTATATTTGTTACAAATTAAAAATTCACGGATGTTTTAAAATACAATAATATAATTTAGTTAAAATAATTTGATCGAATTCCTTCCGTGCAGACAAATCCAAATCTCTATCGCAAGTTTCGTCTGGCGCCATAAGGAAACCATTGAATGGACATCACGAACCCTTCTCATTCAAGTTCATGAGTACATTTATTTATTTTATTTTCTTTCTTTAATTCGCTTAAACCAAATTGAAAAACTTCTGAGCAGCAGTATCACGTGAGATTTGGCAACGTCCTCGTGGAGCCAATGTCATGTCGTCTTTGAATTTATTTTTGTCGTCATTATTCTTATTGACTACAAAATCTCAAAAGAAATGTTCGGATGGAAATTTTTACTAACACGAGAAAGAATTAATTAATAGGTTTTAGAAAATAACAAAACATGTAATATCTACTATGTATACATTTAATTACAGTAGTTTATAGTATAACCTTTTTCTTATAACAGTAAGAAAACACGTTTCCATCTTGAAAGAAAATAATTGACTGGGTAGGTTTACCAATGCCATTTCGTAAACTCCCATGCTCTTCTAAGTGTACGTATTTCTTCTTCTTCTTTTTTTTTCTCTTTCTCTTTCTCTTTCTCGAGTACTCGATGGCCACGCGACGCCACTTGAAAGGACATTCAAAAACCAAATATAGAATCACCATCTGTATCCCTTCTGAACACAAGAAGTTTATGCTTATCTATACGAGATTATGATGCCAAATATAGAATCCTTGGAAAAAGTATTAATATAAAAAACAAATTTATATTACATATTTATCTAATTAAATAATACTGTCTTTAAAACCATTATCAATTTTGAATAAAAGAAAAACAATAACAGATAATGTAGCGTTGTTGAATTATGCGTTTCTTTTAACATTGAATCATAGATTCGAACACGCCGAAGAAAAAGTACTGAACGCTATTAAGCAATTTTTGTTTTCAATTGTAAGAAAAATTTGATTTTTATTTTTCCAACTATTTTTTAAATATATTTCATTGAATCATAGATAAAAAATTGTTGATATGTTATTTGGTAGGACGATGAAAGTAAACCTGCCGAATCGGCGGACACAGAAACCACAGTTGTTATGACGAAGGAAAACGAACAAAGTGCGCCTTCTGTTCCTGAAAAACCAACAACGCCGACTAAGGAATCGAAGGAGAAGGAAGGACGAAAGGGAATCCTAAATGCTATTAGATTACCGTTGGTTTCCGTGTTTCCTAGAAAAAAGAATAAGGTAAAGTTTTTGATTTTATAGAAAATCGATGAAAAATGTAAACAGGTCGCACATTGGTTCGAAATTCTGAAAACGTAAGATAATTATGAGAATGTTAATAAAGACGTTTTGGGAATTGTGCGTCGCTTGGGGAATGTCTTTTTTCTAAATCCTAATCGATAAATATTATTTTTGAATATGTGAATAAAAAGAGAAGAGAAGAGAAGAGAAGAGAAGAAGAGGACAAATAAAATCTAGTGAAACTAAATACATGGTGTTGCGGCTTGTCGGATATGAAACCATCCGGAGCGTAAACCCTTTCGCGAAACCTTACGAGGTTTTTCAAGCCTCTCGGGCACGTACAAGCTTTTCTTCGAACCGCGTCCTCTTATCATCCTCTTTTTATTTTTTTCTTCAACTCTTCCTTTGCCTTTAGTCTAGGTTTTGTTTCAAAGTGCAAGAGATAAGACATGAATGAGAAAGACGTGAGATATTTTCGAAAAGAGAATAAATTCGAAATTCTATTTGATTTATATAAGAAGGACATTATTTTACCTGGAACATCTTTTTGTATATAGATTGTTTTTAGAAGAAAACTACATTCGAAGTTGTCGAGTGGTTTGATCGATAAGACAATTTGAAAATGTTCACTTTTAATCAGTTAGCTTTTCACATGATTTCTCTCCCACGCTTACATTTTTTTTCTATTATGGGATGGATATTTTGTTGAAATTTTTTGTTACACCTGATAAACGGCGTTGTATAATGTGTTTTATCTATTATTTATGTTGAGGCCACCGGTGACCGGTGGTAATATTTTATATTACCATGATGACTATATACTCGTCAATCATAACTAACTGGTTAAAAAAAAACCGTCTACATTTTGACACACAAGGGACATATCAAAAGAAAAGTTCAAACACATTTCTTTCATTAACCTCGAGTAAAAACTTTCGCTTTTAATGAAAATATCAAAACTCTTTGAAGCTTAAAATGTTATCGCTCGCATTACCATCTTTTCACCTGAAAAAAAGGAAAATAAATACGTAGTTACTTTCTTCCTTATCTCTCATGTCAGTGTCTCATCTATACCTTTGAATCGTTCATTAACATAGCACTCTCTTTTTATTTCTCTTTCTACCCTCGTATTCGGTGCAAGGTAAATACAATGTGCAGGGTTTTGAGTGTACTTGTAAACCGTACTCTACGTGCTTGTCCAGGTGTTGATTACACTTGTGCAACCTGATTCATTCTTTCCTCAGTTACTCTTAGCTCTTCGGCTCACATCAGACTTATCTACCGTTATTCGTGACAGTATCATTCATACATTCAACTTTTGCTAGTTTCGATTTACAGTATTTATCAATGATCTAATTAAAATGGGAAAAAATAGAATTTACATAAGCAGTTTTGTCGGTCAGAATACGTTTCCCAAGGTACACAAATACATATAAGATATTTGGTATATTAAACGGGTTGAACATTGATTTCGTTTCGATATTGCGCAGGATGGAGATGCTGAATTAGGAACAACTGGTACCGCTGGTTTAGCCAGTATCGAAACTCTTGATGATAGTGGAACTGAAAAAAATCCCATAACAAGTGAGGACGGTATGGAAACAGTTCGTTTGGATGGCGACACCACCGATATTGCAGAATCTCCGAAACGTCACTTATTTGTTGTCTGCATCAGTGCTGCGAGGCGAAATTTATTTGCTTTGGGTATGTATGGTCATTTTCATGTGATATTATTTGTTTCAATTTAAATTGGTTTTTTTTTTGTTTAAAGCTGCCGTATTGTGTATTCTACTCTCGGTGATTATCATCATATGCGTCGCCTGTGCTGGACCAAGAAGAAGCGCTAACCAATCTTACAAAACTGACAAGTATATAGAAGCGGTGACATCATGTGGACCAATTGAAGGAGTCTTAGAAGATGGTGCATATGCTTTTCGTGGGATACCGTACGCCGTACCACCGGTTGAAAATCGTCGATGGCAATTCGCTGAACCACTCAGTAAGCTCGAAGACTGTTGGAACGGAACTTATCTCGCTCACAATTCCTCAAATATGTGTTGGCAATATGAAACTACCGGTAGATACGACGGGGTCGAAGATTGTCTCTATCTTGATGTATTTACGCCAGATGTCAGATATGATTCACCATTACCGGTAGTAGTCATGATTGGCGCTGAAACTTTGGATGGATCATCACCTGGTGTAATGCAACCATCGGCAAAGCTTGCTCGTGTACGCGACATGATCTTCGTTAGACCTAACTTCCGGTACGGTTTATTATTATCATAGAAAAAAGATTAAAAAGAAAATTAACTTTTTTTCGTTCGTTTAACAATGAATTTTTTTTTGTTTTTTTCATTAGATTGGGAATTTTCGGATTCTTAGCGGCCGCACCACTTTCTCAAGCTACGCATCCACCAACATCCGGTAATTATGGACTCTCAGACATCATAGCTGCATTACAATGGGTCCAATTGAACATCCAGCATTTCGGTGGCAACAAATCATCCGTAACTCTTTGGGGTCACAGAGCTGGCGGTACTTTAGTCACAACACTCATTGGAATACGAAAAACTCGAGGTCTTTTTTCACGAGTTTGGGTCTCAAGCGGCAGTGCGAATTTCCCTCACCAAGAACTAGAATTGGCTGAAAAACTGAGCAATACATATATAAATACGATTAAATGCACTGATGCTAATTGCATGCAAACCAAGGATGCTAATGATTTGCTAAACGCCGTACCGGATACGTGGCACCATAATTTTATCGGACTACCGAAAACGGGAGAGATTTTGCCGGGGAATGATACTCACGAGTGGCTTATTTTAGATGGTGCTATCTTGCAGGAACATGTTGGTGAGATTTTGACGAAGAGTGAGTTACCTATTAAGCTCATCATAGGTACTACTGCTCATTCCGGAACTCCAAAACAATATCTCTCATTGAATGTTGACTCTAAGCATATAGAACAGATCGTTCGTAACTCTCTACTTGGTACTATAGGTTTAGCGAATGAAGCACTTAGGTAATAAATATTCATATTTTTACGTCGATACGATTTATCGATCAAAATTCAAATCTTGTCTTCATTATCGTTTCATTTACAGACGATACAACGCCACCCTCGAAGGTTTGGCCAGAATGATATCCGACATACGAGTTATTTGTCCGTTGATGACAGTTGCCAGCATGAAAGCGAACGTTTCATTTTATGTAGCGACTCAACCACGCGGCGGAAACTTAGCAGATCCTGATAGCGATGCAGCAGCCATACTCGGCACTTATGCTGCAAGAACGCCCGAAGAAAAAAGGCATGTATCTGCGATGCAACAATTGTTCAATCATTACGTATGGCACGGAGAAGTAGCACAGGCCGATCCGAAAGGCGCGAATAGAGTTCTTATAGTTGGTCAGGATATCATACCCCAACACGATTATCCAAATTGCGACTTTTGGATAAAACACGATATCGTTCCATTGTACGGCCGAATTGATTAAATTCCGTTGTTGTCGTAGTTTCTCTATAAGGTCTCATCTTTGTTAAAAATCTTCCTTGAAATAACGCATTCTCCGTTGAATTTTCACGAACGGAAGATTTTTATCACCAAGTTATATACTTTGATACTGAAAATAATGGCTGATTAATGTTTTATGACATATGGAATATTATTAAAAAAACAAGGATCATGATATAGTAATATAACAATCAATAGACCAGAACTCACGTTTTTAAATAAAGAGAGTAAGTGAAATAATCAAAAATAATGAAAAATAGTCATGAGGACAATGCAAACAATTTAAATGATACAATACGAAGTATGTAATTTTAATTTAGAACATGAGCTCGAAGCCACGAGTTACGTGGATTCTTATGTATGTGTATAAATGTGAATCAAATTGTAATATATTATGAAAAGACAGAGAAAAAAAGGAAATAACGAAAGCATAAAATCGCGCATAGCTTAAGATGAACAAAATAAAAATGGAAGAAAAAAAGAATAAATATCTACAGTTCATAATGATTATACATATTCTATATTCTTATAAGCTATGCCTCTCAAACGGGTACAGAAAGGATAGCAAGAATTATGAACAAATTGATTATTATTATTATTATTATTTTCATCATCATCATCATCATCATCAAATGATTCATGTTTTACGAACTATTGATATATGTGCATTTAACATTTGATTTTCTTTTTTCATTTAATTACATCCCATTTAGAATATTCTTCTTTGTAACACACTCAATTAAAATGATCGAAGACAAAAATATGAATTTGAAAATGTTGGTTGTTGTAATGAATAATCTGTCAATATTTTTACACTTTAATGTAAAAGCAATGTTGCACAATTGCACAAAAGTCTTACTCTTATATATGCAATATATATGTATATATATACCTATACAATATATATATATATATATATATATAAATTGCAACAATGATACTGGCCCAGCAAACACAAGATTTATAGAAATGAGTGTGAAAAATAAAAGTCAAAACTAATAAACTTATTATAAATCTGTTATAATGAGTTTATGACCACTTTATTGCTTTGATGATGTTTGCTAGTCAGTATGAATATTAATGCTATAAAAAGTGTTATACATATCCATTTCATCAAACTTATTGGATCGTTTCTACGGGTATATTTTTCATATATAACTTTTTTATTCCACTTTTTGTAAGACTACTTTTTTATTATTGATGTTGGTTTAGAAGTAAAGTAGTTAGGAAACAACATCCCCTTTCTTTCTCTCTCTCTCTCTCTCTCTCTCTCTCTCTCTCTCTCTCTCTCTCTCTATTTCTTTTTTTCTCTCATGGATGTTTGTAAATTAATTTAATATACCTATACAGTATTTACTAACCCTTGCAAGGGAACCGAAGACAACATTGTCTTATTTAGACTGAAGAGCTGCCAAATTTGATACTCCCTTAAATAAACGATTAAATGTATTTTTCAAAATATTTCGATAATGCGTGCTTTTTATATGTATCTATTTTTTAACACTTCAGTAATAGTAACTAATTTTGAATAAAATTAATCGAAGCACTATTTATTAAATAAAGCTTTTCAGAATTCCATACAAACAACTACTAAAAATTTATTACGAACGTGAAAAATACTTTTAACAAAGTATGAAAATAAATTCTTTAGTTATAGTTAATTAATCAACTAACAAATGATATCAAAATCATAACGATTAAAATTAAATACAAATATAAGTACAATCATTTTAATACGTAATATTTGTTTTAATTCATATATTTTAACATATATTATATAAGTATATTTATTTTAATTATTAAGAATTAATAGGACACTGTGCGTCTGTGTGTGAAAATTAAAATGAACCATTTTTACCTCTCTCATAATAAAAGATTATGTTCCAATTAAAGTAAAATTGATGAAAATCGTAGATAACTGTTAAGTGTAATGCCAATAAATGTTGATACGCATTTATTGATATTTATGATAATGAAAAACGTATTTGACAAATTTTGTTTCCTTTGAGGTACAATTCCAGATTACATTTTATTCATCTTTAATAGTTATATATTAATGAGTTAGTATTCGTATGTTTACTACGCAAACGAGAAATAAAAAATATACAACTGAAATCCTAAAAAAAGAGTTGTAAATATATTTCGACGATTAACGCAGTAAGTGATATGCTTATATATCGAAAGAGTGAACTCGATGATCATATTATTATTATATTAATATATATAATATATAAGATGTCCTGTTACTGGTAGTATAAATTTTCAAACTTTTCTCCAAAACAAAGCCTTGTATAAACAAATTTTATTCTACGTTTTCGAATTAGTTTTTAATATAGAATCATCCTCTGTTCGCTTGTAATACCGGTTACAAGACGTCTCGTATATTTCTAATATGGTAGAATCCATTATTGGTATTACAAAGAATTTGTACAAATTTTCTTTCCCCGTAGATGCGATCCGTGTTTAAATAACGTATGACAGATATTACTGATATTCTTTTTAAATTCTCCTTAGAATTATTCTTAGCTCTATCTTATTATACTTTGTAATAAATTATATCGCAGATATATGCATTCAGTTTAAGATTAATATAGAAATATTATAACAATTTTGTCTTTATCTATATAAAGACGAAATAT
>NW_014569642.1:432441-518019 GCF_001313835.1 Polistes canadensis
GATGTCTTACTATGTATGTAGCTAGTTTATTACAAATAAATAATAACTCTTAATTAATCCATTATTATTATTATTATTATTATAATTCAATGTTGCACACACTCTTGTACTTTATTTTCTGAGTAATTTCCAACTATACTACAATAGAATTTTATATTGTATCTAATATGCCGTAAAGTAATAAAGCCGTACATAATCCAAAATGTAATATATCGTTATAAATTTATTGGGCAAACAACACTTTTGCTACCACGTCTTGGAGAAGAAATTTTATCCATAGTCCAGAATTTAATCGTCACATTGATTACTGTCACAAATGTAACGCTAGACTCTCAACGGAAATCAACGCTTGATACTGATATGTGACACTAGTAGTGAACGCGTGTTAAATACTATAGATAATTTTAATAAAATAAAATTCCCCTTTTCAACCCACGTGCGTGCATATACACAATTTAAAATAAAAAAGTTTTCTCCAAAATTGTTTTAAAATCCAAATTTTACTATAACATGGTGGTACAATAATTCATAAGAGCAACGATACTTCTCGTCATTTGTCGCTAATTTATTATATCACATAACAACATATAATTTATAACAATACAAATTTTCGGATGAGACTGCTTTAAACGCACTAATCGTATAATTTTATATTTTTTTGTATTTAAATGTTAAATAATAATAAAGTTTAAAGTTAATTACAATTTGAAAGGTTTAATCACTTAATACAATTAATAAAAAATGACATTTAAAAGTAAGATAAAATATTATTATATTTAAAATGAATGAGAGAAATATCATTTAATTACGGAATAAATATTAACTTTTATACAAATATAACAAATCATGAAACCTTAATGTGGATATATTTTATGAAACAATGAATTAAAATCGATTATTTTTAGTAGACTTTTCTTGGAACTTAGGAACTTCCTTCTCTATAATATGTGACAATATTTTACTAATCACTTGTCGTGAATTCCAACGTTGAATATTTGTTATCGTTGACCAATTAAAATTATCTAATTGTTCAGAATACAAATTACCATGTGCTGTCATATGATAAACAGATTGCAATGTTATTACCGGTTTTTCCTTGGGAAACATCAAGGGAAGATGAAAATATACCAAAAAGTAAAAATCTCTGTGCTCTAATAGTATTGTAATATCTTGAAATGCAATAGCATCGTACTCTATAATGGAGTCCCTTTGTAATAAAAGTAAAGTGGATACAAATTGTTTTCTACTTTCGTAATACTGATTGATCGTATTTATCTGAAATAAAAAATGTTTATTGAACAAATTATTGGAATAACGAAAGTACAAATTTTATCAATAGTTACCTTATCCATAATAAGTTCTTTTATTTTTGGTATATAAGCCGTTAAATAAGTATTAGGTAAAAACTGAGGTATATGCAACGAAAATGCCCCAGAAAATGTTTCTTCTAAATTTTTAGATAAATACAGATTTGGTACTATGCAATTCCAATCTGGCCCGCAAAATGTAACAACGAGCTTAGCAGCATCATTTTCAGATTGATTAGCTCGAGTAGGCAATTGAGAAAAATCTATATCTAAGCGTATAGAAAAACAAGCTTCAATTGGCTTTATACTCATTGGTAATAAAGTAACTTCAATATCATCTGGTGATATTGTCTCTAATAACATACAATATTCTAAGTTTAAACGGTCGTGCTTTTTCAATAACTGTATCTAAAAAGAACACAAAACAATATATATATATCAATATTTTTAGTGTAACGTTTAAAGTTTTATTAACACTATGCCGTCCGGTTAATATGACATGCTGATGTCACAAACAAATGTATCGAACAAGTGCCGGACCTCAAAGTGTTTGTTTATAATTGTAATCAACGAGACAATCATACTTGATGTTTCTTATAAAAGGATAAAAGTTCAATGATAACTTGTAGCAATGCATTACTATTTTTACAATCCCATTGAGCGAGACTAGGTATGGATATTGATAAAGTATCAATATCTGGATCAGTTAAAAAAGTCTCATCGCTGAATATAAAATCAGGACCCAATTCTGGATATTGGCTATCAAATAATACATTCCAAACAAGATTGTGGCTGGCATAAGGTATTGATAATTTAAAACTATCTCCTTCCGTTTTTCCACAACTAGAAAATATTGACTCCAATCCTATTACACCCCATCCTGCTCCTTAAACAAAATAATATGTTATACAATCACGAAATAAAATTATGCGGATATATATATATTTCAATAAAAATTACTTGTTAAAATAATAAATTCATAAATTATTTAATTATTTAACAATACAATTAATATCATCATTTATAATATAAACAATTATATTTAATAATATGAAGCGATCTTACCTAGCCTATCTTTATTTAAAACGCTTTTTAAAAATGGTGCAAAATAAGTGTCAATCGACCGTAAAGATAATTGTTGCTGATTAAACATTTTATCGGAGGACTTTAGAAACACCATGAATTATTATTTTATTTCTTTATTTCTTTACGCCTATATATAGGTATATATATACATATATAGGAAGTACAGGAAGATACATAAAGAACAATTATTTCATACTTCTCAATATTTAATAATCTATACGATTATAAGCACGCAATATCAATTCTCTAATGTATACAAATAATGTCATCTCATCCTAACAACAAATCTAATCGCGACAAAATTATTCGTTTAACGAGACAAATGCCATACAATAGCAAAGTCATAGATAACAAAGATTAAAGATATCAAACTGTTCTATGGGAAAATTTTTCAATGGTATTTTGTTATTTTCTTTTCTTTTCGTTAAGGAAAATATCGTTTTTAAAAATAATTTTTACAATGTTATTTTAATAATTCATTGTATCTCTCAGAATTGAAATAAGCTGTCAAAATTAGAATTTAAATTAAATTCTTTTGTTGTGACGAGAGAACCGCGAGTCGCCACAGGTAATGCAATAGTGCTACCCCCTATCGTTTGTAATAAAGAATTAGTAAAAACGTAGTCTTTAATTTTTATTGATCTTTTAGGTCTCGTAACGTGATCAAATGCAAAATTAATGAACACAATAAAAATAGTTATAAATAGATACATAAGTCATTCAAGAATATTTAATACAAATATGAATATTATTAACATTTTACGAAGGAATGACGCATGTGTGTTTTAAACGTGACTTATCAACTTTGCCGTTTAACTTATATATACGTGCATTAATGTTAAATGCAGTAATGTTAAATTAATATTTAATAACGAAATAATAATTAATAAGTAAGTATACTTTATGAATATAAAATTTTTATTTTTCTTAATAACCAAAAATTATGTGTCCTTATGTATTAAATAATTAATTAATTTGTTAATATTGATATGTCTTATTGATTTTAAAAGATAAAAGATGCACAGTATACAACAAAATTAGGATGATCATTTTGCTTTCATTTCACAAAGAATTAAATGTAATAAAAATCAAATTGTATTATACTAACCTAACAGAAAAGTATTAGCAATAAACGTATATAATATATATATATATATATATATATATATATATATATATACACGTCACAACATTTGACCTTTGTCTGATTATGGTGTTAATTTGATATTAGATAGAGAACGTATCAGTTCAGAATATATGTTAACGCAAATAAGGGAACATGTCAATGCCTATGAATTGGAATGAAGAAATGAATACGATGTCAGCAAAATTAACATCTGCTGCTACGTTCACTCCTGCCACTATAAATAATACTCCAGAACAATCAAAAATGCTAACGTCAAATACCAACAGTGGTACATCGATTCAAAATATAGACAGTCAAAGTAGTAGTACCGTGCAAGAAAATAATAGAGATTTACCTGAATTGAATATACCTGAGAAGATTTTATTTGTCGTTGATACCGCCAAAGAGGAGAACTGTACGCCATTTAAAGTTGGTATGGGTGAATCTTATTCTCCCTTGTATATGATCAAGCGTGTCGTAGAAACTTTCATCAATGCCAAATCTACGATACAAAGGAAGCACGAGTATGGTCTTATGATTTTAGAATCTTCTAGTGTACGCTGGATCAGCGATTTCACAAATAATGTCAAAACTATTTTGAATTATCTTGATACTATAGAAGAAAGCATTAATCAAGAGAAAACATTTAATATGGGATTAATATTTAAAGAGATATGGTTTAAAATACCTAAAGATAATTGCGTTAATTTTCTACCTGTTTTTACGACTCGTGTTATTCTGATATATTCGAGATCTAATTGTATACCGAAATTTTATGAGTGCAGTGGACCAAGTGGAAGTGAATGTTTAGTTACCATTACTTCCAATCCGTATTTCTTTTTGGACGTCTTATACGTACATGAACCACCAACTACAGAAAATTTATGTGAAGATGTTTATACTGAATTAATTTCTTTGGATATCTGTCATTTTTGTCATGTCTATGAAGTAGGAAGAAATGCTGCTAAATTGCACGATAATATGGCCAAACTATTGGCTCATCCACTACAACGACCACTTCAAGTAGATACGTGTTATAGTATTAATGAAACTATTCTTACAAACAATTAAATATTCCTTTAACTCTTTCTTTTATTCATTTCTTATTAATCTTCATATTTGAATGAATAACTATATTGAATTTTACATTATGTATACCGTGCCATATGGCATTATTTATTTATAGTAAAACTATTATAGTTTTAATATGGTTTTCTTGTTTTCATTACTATGCATTGCAAATTCGTACTTGGTGAATAAAATAAGACCCTCTACTGTTATTTCAAACTTTAAATTTTTTGTATAAATTATGTGATCTATGGATTCCATGTTTAAAGGATTATACGTGTTTTTTTTTAATGCCAATCAATTTTGGTAATTTCAAAATATGAAATTTTTATCATTTTTATTACATTCGCAGCATGAAGAAGTTTGGAGTTATCTCATTGAATCAGAATTTCTCATCGTGTTTTGGACATTTTTAACATGTTGCCTTAACTAGTCGTTGGAATAACTCTACATATTATGCAAAAGCTGTGCAATTATACTTTTAAACATTACTTTTTCAGGATCAGATTGTTTATCACGATATTGTTTTATAATTTGTTGAGAAATTGCATTTTTTAAATCGGAAAAACCATTTTTGTGTTGTTTTATTAATAACAAAACTTTCCTCATAAATTAAACCAATTTTGCTATCAATTTTAAATTATTTTAGAACTTAAAAGCTTTTTGAAAAAACTCCGTAGATGTTAATTTTATTTGATGCAAAATTTTATAATTTTTTAAACAATTATTTTCTTTATTAAACCTTTATAAAGGACAAAGAGATAAACAATCACATAAAATAAAAAAAGAACAACAAAAGCTATCGAATACATTGCTAAATAAGAAATTATTATGATATATTACGCATTAAGTATTAAACATTAAGTATTAAGTAAGTAAATGGTATGAAATTAAAGACAAAACCAATGAGACATCACAATCGATGATTTTTAAACATATTTTGATTAATTCTATAATTTAATTAGACTTAATTTTAAATATCACAATACTCTCTTAAAATTACGATGTCAAAGTGATGATGATAATGATATATAATCGATGATCGATAATGTTAATTATGTAAATGGATTTTTGTTAGGTAAAGAGAATTAATATACGTTCGAATACTGATACGTAATTAAATTATGGTTATTGAATATAAATCAGTACTTATTGTTAGTATAGAAACGACTTATCATTGTATGTTTTCATTATGATCAAGGCACGATCAAAAATAGGGGAATATATTGGCTATTCAAGTTCATTGCCGGTCATAATAAATATATCACAGTGACAACATACTTTTATACATATTTGGAATACTTTTAAAACTTGAAATCCTTTCAAGTAAAAACGTAGAAATGTAAGTACATACAATATGATGGCTGTCAAAATTTATGTCATATTTCTAATAATTTTGTTTGAAATATATAAACTACAAATATAGTATGTTAAGAATAACGGAAATAATGATGGAGAAAGTTAGCAAATGTGTCGATGTGGTAAGATTAGGCGAGGAAGAATCAATTCTTTTCTGTAGCGATGGAATTAATTTAATCATATATGATTGTAATTCGTTCGACCATCCAACTTCATTTTCTTTCGAATCAGTTGTTGAACTCTTTTGTGTCGATGTTGCATTGGTCCTTGGATTTTCATCAGAGGACTGCTTCCAATCACCACATCGTGGAAATCCATGTGGGACTTGTTGCATTGCCTCGTGATCACCCACTTTAAAGATCAAGGACATACCGATTTCAGCATGGAATTCGATGTGACAATGGAATAGCCAATATCCTGCAAATCATTTTGAAGGAATTTACTATTTCGATCGATGAGTCACAGAAATACGACGGTATAATAAAACTAAATTGGAATGAAATGATCAAGGAAACGATTATTTTATTTAGAAAATGTTCACGGATTGATCTGACGTAGTATGCTATCAATACGGCTCATGATAAGAATTGACGCTCGCAAACGACCTTCCCGGTTTCGTATAAAAATTCGGATAATGAAATAGAATATTTGAATTTTAATTTGACAACATTCTTTTTTAATGAAGATTTAATGCCTCTGTAAATCAAATATTTTATCTGTATGTTTTAAAGTAAATATGTGTTCCAAAATAATGCTGATAAGCGTTAAAAATCGAAAAGCCGTATACTATAGATTACCAATCGATCAAATTTTAACAATTTTTTCTTTGATTGGAATAATCAATGTTTTACCTGGATTGTCTGCATAAAATCGAATAATAGTGTAGCCCATATTAGGAACGGTCACTGTGTCTTTCAATGGCGCATGGTCGAGCTTCCTGTTTATCTTACCAGCTGCGTCCAATCTTTTTATTTCGTCTATTGTAACGTTTTTGCTTAGTCTTTCCATTCCTATAACGCGAAACTGATAGCCGTGAATATGAAATGGATGATTCGCTTCGTAAGTAATACCTGTGGAATAATAATCAATAACAGAATAATTGTTTTCTCTCTGAAAAAAAATAATTAGCAAGAAATCAAATGTACCTTCATCCACGAGTATCACTTCGACGACGCTGTTCAACTTCACTTGGAGAACATGAGTGCAACTACAATACTTCTTATCGCATCCTGTTACAGTACTCGAGTTACAAAATTGATTAGGCTCGATTAAGTCTCGTTGCGAAAGTAATGGGAAAGATGGTAACTTCATCGATATGTGATTTAATTGTGGCGTGAACAGTCGTTGTGACCAATCGTGTACTGTAAAACAAAATCAATTGTAATATTTGATCATAAAGAAAGAACAAATAAACCATACGTATATCGTATTATTTCGTGATTAGGTAGATTTCAAAAATACAAAAATTGTTTAAAAATAACAAATAATATACTTTGATCAAATCCATAAAGACCTTCCCGATGGAAATGTGGATTGTTCTTAGCGTAAAAATCATAAGCCACGTAAAATTGATAATCCGCTTTTTTGATACTCGTATCGTCATTTTCATCTAAAGAAGTAAGCAATGGTATGCTAAGACTATTATTCGATTCCGTACCCTCGTTTAACGCATTCACTTTCTGTTCGAACAAATATAACAAAATATTCATTGGATCAATACGAATTATTTTTAGTTACAGATATTTTCTATAATTTGATTTATTATAATAAAATATATAAAATTACCCATCCAGGTAGATTATTCGGAGGACGATCGTAGGAAATTTGTCCTTCCGGTTCTGAACCTTTAGCATTCTCATATCTAAGAATAGCGACTTGATGTGCACTAAGGAATCTCTCGTCACAGTCCATCAAACCACGGAATCGGATCCAATAATTATCAATTTCTTGGTCCATATTAACAATAAAATCAAATCTCTCGCCAGCGTAATTCACTAAAGATTCAGCTGAAAGATAGAATTTAGTATTAAAAACAATAATAATAATATGATTTTTGCATAATTTTACCTTCTACTGGCTTTATATCGCGTCCATCTGAGCTAATGACGAAGAGAGTATGATTGTCTATAGACACTTCGATGGGACAGTTAAGAAATTCAGCGTTTATCAGTCTGAATCGATACCTTAGATTCTGTAATAACAAAATCTTGGAAAATCCTCCTTTTGTGCAAGGCTAATCAAATAAAAATAATATTTTGGAAGAATGACTTATACCTGTTTAACAGTAAACGTCGTTAAAGGCATTTTCATGGAAATAGCGTCAATATCGCTATTATTAGATTTGTATCGTCCGAGACTATTAACGAGTAAGTTAATAGGTTTGTTGTTGCCATTCGAGTGATGATGTGCGAGGAACATGTCGGTACCCATATTGTGAGTCCAATCGTAAAGGGTTAACGTAAATTCGTCCACGTCATAAGAATCCTTGTGCCAATTCTTAGAGGGTGGTGCACGAACAATAAGAGGTCCGAAAAGACCATCACCTCTTTGGAAACCTACGAAATCATAAGGTTAAATGAAAACTGAAGTGTACAAAATTGAAATAACTGAAAATGATTCTAATGACTTTTGTTCCAGTTATGAAATCATCGTTGTTTCAAATTGAACTTACCTATATGAGAATGCCAAAAGTGGGTACCAATTTCAGTAGCAACGTAATTGTACCGAAAAGTTGATCCCGGAGGAATCGGACATTGAGAAATGTACGGTACTCCGTCCATGTAGGGTGATTTATGATGATGCAATCCATGCCAATGCATCGTAGTACTTTCGGAATGTAATAAATTAATCACGTCGACTATTACTCTATCACCCTGACAAACCTACAATTCAAATATTTCAATTTATAGTCTTACTCATCCGTGCAAATACCTATCTACCAATTGTCGAAAGACGCAGGAAGATAACGCGAGATTAAGATATAGCCATACTTTTAATTATTAATGTAAATATTAACGAGAGACCTTATATAATGTGTAATGTAAATTAAGCGTTCGTCGGTTTAGTTGTTTGCAACAGACCTGTTCTATATATTTCTGTGTGTTATTATCTTATTTTCAAAAGCAATTTATTAACCAATTAATTATAAATTGTATTTTTATCCAATTGTCAAATTTCATTTTATTTATATACGTAGGTGCATATGTATTGGGTTGTTAGGAAAGTTCCCGCCGATTAAAACATTAAATCGATATGAAAATGATCGTTCAAAAAATATCACGAATTTTCCGAATAACCCATTACGTGTATTTATCTATTAATAGTATAGAAAATGGCTACTTTAAGTACCTGAATCGATGGTCCAGGCAACTGCCGATTAACAACCAGAATCGAGCGTTTGATTCCATCGGCTGGTATGCAGTGAGGACGGAAACAATCGGTGGAATTTAATGGACAATTGTAACAGGCTTTGCTCATCGTACGATAAGATTCGATTTTAAAAGTGTAATGACAATTCAGACGTGGTGATCCATCTTTACAAAGTCGTTTACAGTAATGTTTGTTCCAATCGATCGTATCTGCGATTTCTGGGTCGATCGGTGTCAGTCCAATGTCATTGTGGACCGTTATTAAAGTTTTCTCTAATTATGAAAGATAGACATTTTAATTGTAGGAACGAATGACAAGGTAAAAGAGAGATTAGAAAAAGTCTTTCGATATAAATGCTGAAATTCCTAGAAATAAAATTTTGATAAAGAAACAATTTTCCTTAACTATTTATATATTAATTTCGTAAATTGGATCTTCCTTGGTTTATTTATTTTTAATTTGTGCACATTTTTATCATGTTTTCTTTAGATAATTTTAAACGAATTAACATATTGGCTGGAGGGGAAAGTAAAAAAAAATATACTGCCGGAAGCACTTAAGCAAAAGTTAAAAGGAAACAATATTTAAATTGTTTTAACTCGCGATCCGATTTATTGCGACGAAATATATACGCGCGCTTTTTTTCCGGCATGTGATTTTTTAATTAATTAGTATAAAATAACAAAAGGTATCCTAACGATTTGAAAGATTTTAATTATCGATTGTACGGATGATAATATATGGATGGAATACAACAAGCAAACACACCCTATTGGAAAAACTTGATTGAGAAAATATTTTCATTTCTTTTACATTACATTGTCGAGCGACTATCGTAAAATGAATCATTATCGTCTTTTATCATGTAAATTTATGTAAATTTTGTCTAATAAAAAACCGAAAGATATATAATTGTAAAATTAACATTAATTCACATTAATTATCATTAAAACGAAGATAAATTATTTGATTAAATAATTATTAATGTTTGAGTAACATTTTGTTTTTACATCGTTATAAAAAGAAAAGTAAATGGACGATATAAAGAATTCATAAGCGATAAATAAAAGTCGTGTAACGTTTTGTCGTTGCATAATACTCGAAAGGATACCAGTATAAAGATTTTATACGGTGCCAACGAGAAACTGTTACTTGCGCTCGTGAGAATTTCTCCCAACAAATTAATGCAGTGATAAAAATACAAAAAAAAGATCCCAAGTTTCGTCGTACGGCAATTATATAATCCTATCGTTACACGTATGCATGTACATATACGCATCACATATGAATTGATTACAAATACACTTTCAAGATTAAAAATAGAACGTAAAAAGTGAAATTCATGAAAATTACCACAATAATGTAATTTTTATGATAAATTACTTGAACCAAATTTGAAGATAATTATTCCTCGATAGCTTTTCATCTATCCTAAATAATATTTTGAATAGTAATAATTAGATTTGTTAAAAAAATAAAAATATGAAAGTACGGGATTTTGGATACACCCAAGTATCCATATTTTAGTATAAAACCACGGAAAAATAAAAACATAACGTTCGATAATCCGCACGTCATTCAATTTTCATGACGTTCGTGGACATCGTCATCGCTTGCAACTGTGTGCGCGTGTTCGTGTGATTATGGAATTATTTGAATCGTGCATACCTTTAAATGAATTTCATTAATCTTTCCGACACACAGTGTACGAACGAACGGGTTTTTCTTATATATTTTTTCCCTTTAAATATCGAATAATTAAAATCCCGGATATCAGGAAGCGTACGATTCGCGTAGGCTCGATTCAGAAGATGACTCACCTGAGTAACAGTAACGTGCAAGATGTATTTGTAACAGTAATAACAGTAACCTTCGAGCTATCATTATTGAACTGCAACAGATAAAAGATAAAAGTAATTTACTTATTTTTCTTTTTTGTTTTTCAATGAAAAAAAAGAGACGGGAAGAAAGAAAAGAAGAAACAAATGAAGAGACTTTGGGATAAGAGTAAAATAATGAATATTCGAGAGCGAGTTCTTTTTTCGATTCGGGGCGATAAGGAAATGACTTGAATTTTCCATTCGCTCGACGCGATTTACCTTCCGAATCTATTTAAGTAAAGTGGAATTATTTACGTTCGTGGTTATCTCACTGTCGATAGCGAATATGCTCGTTTGTCTACTAAACGGATCTTCTATAATTAAGTTCAAATAAAATGGGTTTAGAAAGGTTAAGAACGTAATAAAAATAATTTACAAAAAAACAAGAGAGAAGAAGAAAAAACCAATTGACAAGTGAATTGATAAGAGTTACATTAGTAGGACTATCATTAATTTCTTGCTTAATTAAAATCAAATAATATCGTTTTAATTGAAGAAAATTCTTCTTCTTAATTGAACAAAAAAATCCTATTTGTTATAAAAACGAAGATTCAATTGGGAATGTTTATTTTCTTTAGTTGAAAGTAAGAAGCAAACTAGGTTGCTAGAAGCGGTACAAATAGAAAACTACGATTACAGAATGTCGAAATTCCTAATATGCATTCTTGCAACATCAAACGAGAGGAGTAGAGAGTCACAACAGAGAGTTTTACTTACGCGCTAAATGTTTCTACGAACAAATTAATGGAGATCGTAACGTGTTAAACCATAAAACGTGTTCTCCATTAAAAATAACAAAGATATTAGACTATTTTTAAACAAATTTCTATATTTCTTTAAAATGTCTATATCGCGTTATGTTAAATGAACGATTAAGATATCTACAAAAATTAATAATTGTACGTAATTAAAAAAAGAGTCACGTTATATTAAATAAAAGAAAAATAATATTTCAATAAAAAATGATTTTCCAACTCGACAATTGCAACAATTAAAAAAAATTCATATGAAAGTGATAATATTCATATATTTTGATGACAAGGCCCATTTTTGTTCACAACTACTAGAAGAAATAAATGATTTCTATAATCTTTCGCGATATATTATCTTACATACATCGCAATCCTAAAATCATACAAAATTATCTCTTAAAATCAGATTAAATAAGTTAATTAGATATAAATGATGATCATTATGATGATAAAAAAACGTCTATAACGAAAGAAAATGATAAATTTCAAATAAAAAGAAATGTTACCTGAATTATTTGTGAATTTCTTGTCAGAAATGAACAGGAAATCCTTATATAGAACACAACTGATCGCGAACTTATCGTAAGAATAATTAAATACACGAGCTCACCACGAGTATTTATAATCTATCTTTATATTTATATCTATCTCTAGATCTTGTCGAAGTATCCTACACTTACTTTTATTTCTTCTTATTATTTTTCTTCGTTTATCTGATAGGGTGAATAAAAATGTGTCTGCCACTTGAACAAGTCAAAACTTTAGAGAACACTGGACCGAAGCGAGTGCGTTCGGTTCTCTATAGAAGTCGTCTTCCTTTGGAGGTCGTGTATACCCCACACGTGCTACCAGCAACAGGCTGGCCCCTTACTTCACGTGATGGTAAAACAGCAGGTATGGGATGATATCTGAATAACAGGTATATAGATAGACCACATACTGTTTCAATTTTCCCTGTTCTTTTTCTTTATTAACCGCATAGCGTCAACGGATTTTCCACGTAAAATAGCAACGGTAGCTTCGATCATTCAATTATTTGATCATCCGATGATCAAAATGGGGACTTAACGGCAGACGTATAATCATAAAAAAAAAAAAGAGGAGAGAGAGAGAAACTTAATACTCACAATCAGTCAACACTAATTCTTGGGATTATAAATGAATGAAAACGAATGGAAGAGATTAAATGACGTCAAGAAATATTTATTGATTATCATCCACCAATCTTATCTGATATATCTAAAGGAAATCTTGTATTTTTTCATTTCTCTCTTAATGAGTTTCCTTCGGTTATCTAACATAATCGCGAAGTTTAGATAGACTATAAACAAATAGATATTAACGTATTATTCTTATAAAGTATAATAGAGTATCTCGCGTAGAAATTTGTAATGAAATTTCTTATTTATGTGATAATAGTTAGATTTTTCCATTGGAAAAACATAAGATTCGACCATTTGTTGTTATTCCTCTTTCTTCAACTTTTTCCTCTTGTTAATCAGCGGAATCATTGAATTGATAAGAAAAAATAACACGCACTTTAACAGAATCCCCTTTAAATCGCTGATATGCTTTTTCTAGGAAACTTGACACGTGACAAACCACGTTTTATCGATTATGGTCCAGACTTTTAAGCGAATCGTTTCGTATAAACAACTAACGTTAGAGTTTACCTAGAATTAGAAGGTAAGCAGTTATGACCAATTTTTTAACGACGCGTAAGATATTTCAAATTATTATTTATACCTTGTTCTTCAAATATTGTGCTTTTCATTGTGTATTTTTGAATGAGAAGTTTCCAACTCTACGATAATCTACTCTACTCTACGATATTTCAGCTTTCAATCGCGTGCACAGATATTTGCCAGATTCGAATAACATGTTCGAAAAACGAAATAAGTTTGTGTCCTAAAATACAAATCTTACCTATTTTAAAATGACTCACTTATTTATAGAACTTTCTTTCGTTCCCACTCTCCGCAAACATTATGTAGTCTACTCGAAATAATACATGATATATTACTTTAGTTATCCGTCTGCATGCGCGCGTATGAACGAGCGTCAGCGTTGAATGGATAAGCAACAGGTTTCGGGGGAATTCCCTCCGAGAAAAGATTCCAAATTACAAAAATCTCCTTCTTCCTTTCTTTTTTTCTACATTTCTTTCCTCTCGTGTTTCTATCTCCCAGTAGGATATTTTAAATCTGCAAATATTACAATGTGATTTATCAATTAAACACAAATTCTTAACGAGCGAAGAAAAAACATCATTTGCTTCGACTAACAAGTGAGAGACGACACGATTCGCGGATATTCCATAATTCCCATGACAAAGATGTCATGGACGATGTATCATAAATACGTACCTATAGGTAATTCTATACTTTCGTTTGTAAAAGACGAAAAGTATATAACAAGCAAGCTGGTAATAAGTAATTGATAATTAAAGGTTTTAACCTGTCTAGGATTATTTTTGAAAATGAGATTGAACGTAACTACTACGTAAATATGTTCGTTAAAATATATTAACTCTTACTCATTTAAATATGATCAAAATATATATATATATATATATATATATATATGTTTTATTTGAAGAAATAATGAAACAGACTAAAAGTCGTTATCTTACTACGTTACTTATTGTTACGTTTGACGAAATCAAAATGATCATCGGTCCTTCTAATGATGTTTACAAAATCCTTGCTAATTTAATAAAACCTGTTATTAAGAATGATTTTGATTTCCTTGATCCCAGCTATCTTTAAACTATCTTTAAAACGAGAATTTAGATTTCTTGGTTTCTCCGAGAACAGGCAGCTAGGTCGGTAAGAAGGTTGGTATATAATGATGGCGCAATTATATCATTTCGAAAAGGCACGCACAAAGGTCGTATAATGAACGTGTAAAGAATGACGAGAGGGATTCGTCGATGCGAAAGCGTCGTAAATTATCACCGAGTATGATCTAGCAGGGTCTTCTCTTCTCCAACTATGCCTAATGATCGTCATTAATCTAATTAAACAAACTTAACAATAAGATAAACAATCGAAACTATTCAATTATCTTTTGTCAATCGGGTCAAAACCATTTTACAATTGATATACCTGATCTTTTTTTCTATTTTTCATATGTGCTTGTTCTCTCTATTTTCTTAACCGTTTTAAATATTTTTATCTCATTTCAAGCCTACGATGTTTTTTTTTTTTTTTTTTTAATGATATTTATTCCGCGCGCGCGATCATGTAAATAAATAAATCGTTTATTTCGTGTCGTTTACTTCAACGATTTGTCTCAAACGTGATCGTTACACAAAACGCGCGGAATTTTAAGCGACAAAAAGAGAAATAAAAAGAAAAAAATAAGCAAAAAATGTAAATAAAACCGTACAGTCAACGGAACCGTTATTTCTTTTATATTCGTCAAGACTTATATTAAATGTTACGATAAATTTTACACATTAAGAGACACAGTAAATGAAACACGCCCAAAAAGTAGAAGGCATTTCTTAACTGTTAACGTCAATTATTTGAACAATAAGAGAACAATAATTCCATAATTTGATCATCGGATCGATATTCTTTTTTTTTTATCATTAAGCTACCATAAATGAATTAGAATATTCATAAAAAATGATATACCGGCGAAAGATAATTTCATTGATGGCTATCTATACTTTCAAGTATTTATGATTAAATATTGTTAATAATAATAATGAATTTTATCAATAGTGATAATCTTAATTATATACTTATATATATTATATAATATACTTCTTCTTTCTCTTCTTCTTCGTTTTTTTTTTCTTTTTTTTTTGTTAACACCGTATGTTTTGTATCATTATAATTGTAGAATTATAAAAGATTCTTCAATTCTATGCTTTTGTTTTTATACATAAAACTACACGTGGAGTGATGATTAAATTACTGCACAAGAAAAATAAATTTAACGAATATCCTGTATAATTCAAATGTAAGTATTGGATCAGGGAAAAGCAAAAGTGAACAATTTATTTACCGTTAAATACGAAAAAACTTTTTCCCCAACCCAATATATTTAAAAGTTTACAAAATAGAAAATGCGCATCGACTATAATAATCTTATATAAGTTTATATCGATGAGTAAACGATAGTAGATTGATAAAAAAACTACTTCAAATAACTCCGCTATTCTTTGTTTTATAAAAAAAAAAAAAAAAAAATACTTGAGCAAAGTTCGTGATATTTCAAAGGAATAAAAGGAATTTTTCAAAATAAAATATATTTTTAACTACGCGTATAATTAATTTGACTTTCTCTTCGATTGCAAAAACATTCGAATCTAATATTTAAATTTTATCCTTTTACTTTTCCATTATAAAAAGTGACGTAAAATTTATTTTGATTGTATCATGAAAAAATTTATTAATATTTATAACGACCAAACGTAATTAATACGTCTCGTATGCTAATAAAAAAAAAATAATTAACATAGTAACATTTACAAAGTCGGAAACATCTAGTAGATCATAAATTATTTGCAATACAATTTTTTAAAAAATGATACACCAGCGCCACGGATGTTATTGTTCGAGAAACATAACCTTAAAAATTCATCGGTAATAATTTACATGGAACGAATTTGTTGTATTAATAAATCTAATAAATATAATTTCTCAGTAATTCCAATTTATATTATATTATATATGTAAAAATGTCTGAGACTATAAATGGAATATGTCATTTAATGTGCCCTCAAAAAGAAAGATGGATGTAAATTATTTTGGAATATATCAGGTTTAGTATTAATTAACGTCGTTTTTGTACCCTGCTGAAAACTAAAAAAAATTGGAGCTCTCTATTAATCTTGAAATTAGAAAATATTTTTTATAATTAGCAGAAATGAAGAATGAAAAATGTTGCTGTTATATAATTGATAAATTCATTAAATCTTATTAATAGTTATCTTTTAACTAAAATTTAGTTATAGACCACCATAGTTTCGAAAGTTGATAATGCTGAGGTTTCATATAGATATTTTTAAATATCTTAGTATTCCGTAAGTTTTAATTTAAGTTAATAATTTAAGTTATTCCATAATAAACTATACAACAAAACTTATAAAAAAATGACATTAATTATTACTAGACCTTCTTATTAACTATTTTTTAATATATTTCGATGAATTATTAATATTATTTAATACAATTTTAAACTCACTTATATTTCAAATTAATTAGGAGGGAAAGGGAAGGCTTGCTGCATCAATTTGAGATAGATGAAAAAACAAAACATTCAAAGAATCCAAAAGCGGATCCAAGAAAGATAATCAAAAGTTATTCTCGTTCAGCTGCAGGCCAAATAATGACGGATCCAAGTTCCTTACGACCAGGACCTGTATTGTTATCGACAATTAAATATTTGTTTACAAAGTATTGTTACTATATTTATCATAATTACAGTTATAGGTATTTAGTGTGTAATAAATATTGATATATTTTTTATACAATTTAGAATAGTAACACGCACAGATGTAGATTGGATACACGTATATGATTTCGCATTTGACCGATTACGAGCCATTAGGCAGGATTTAGTAATTCAAAGAATTGATACGACTATGAGTATTCAAATTTTAGAACCCATAATACGGTTTCATACTTATGCTAGTCAAAGGTAAAACGATAATAAAATACAAAAAAAAACAATCTGATTTAGTTTGTCTTAATCTTATGGCATTTCACAGGCTAAGTGAACGAAATATAAACGAGTATAATCCTAAAATAAATGATCAGCATTTGCTGGAATGTATGACTCAATTGTTGGTTTTGTATGATACGTTGAACAGGGAAAGGGAGTTAGAAATTAACGAAGAAATAAAAGCAATTACATTGATCGATAACAGAGTTGAAATGGAAGCATTGTATATTCTTCTAAACATTGGAGATGTATCTGGATTGAACAGAGCATTAATTCTTCCTGAAAAATTAAGGCATGTCACGATAAGTAAGATAAAAATACATTCATCTTATGTTTTGTAACATCTAATGTTTCCTATGCTTAATTTTATCATTTTTAAATAATATTTCATAATAATAACAAATACAATTAGATAAATAATCAAAAATATGTTTTGTAGAAAATCCGAAGAAGTTAAATTAGCTACGAAGATTTCTATAGCTTGGTACTTAAAAAATTATGTACGAGTATTTCGATTAATAGAAAAACTCCGTCCAATATTTGTATGTGCTGTGATGTGCAATTTAAAGAGTTTGAGAAGGTATTTATCTTTTTTTTCTTATTATACAAGCACTCATTAAATCTGTTTCTTGTATATTATTGTAGAAATGTGTTACAAATTATGAGTTCAGGATATAATAGTAAAAATCTTACATTTCCTGGATTGAAATTACAAGAGCTCTTATTGTACAAAGATGTAGAAAAACTTAAAAAGGACTGTGAATTATTTAATTTAAAATTTACTAATGAAAATGTTTTGTTTCAAAAAACATCGTTTAATAATCAAATATTGTTGGTGAGTGTTCGATGTTTTTAAAACTGCGATTACTATTAATAAACATATTCGCTACCAGTATCCACGATTTCTGTTGAAATCACACATTTGCGACTGTAATCAATATAAAAAATAAGTTCTAGACTGTGGTTGGAATCTTTTCTTCGCTGCGCAGTAACGAACGTGTTAAAGAATATTGCATGATTTTATACTCTCTTACATTTAATATATTCTCGTTAATGTTTGCTATACTCGTCTTCTATATTTCAGGCAAATAGCGAAATGTATTACACATCTCAAAAGTTACACAAGTTCTTGCCAAATATACTTCTGGGATCTTCGTGACGACATAGTTATTCAAAAAATGGTATAATGTGTTCTCAATTCTTCATTACAAAATTGTTTATTTACAATAACATAAATAATATCGTAAATAAAAATAATCATAAATAAATTTCATATCACGTACACTATATTGATTATAATGTAATATTTACATCAGTCTATTGGGAATCGCTAGATGAGCTACTCGACGAATCTGTCGACATAACTTCGACATCTTCCGTTTCTTGTTTGTGAGTATTCATAGCTACACTCCCTTGTCCACCCACAGACATGTGAATCTCTCCTGACGGATGCCACGCAAACTGATTTGCTTGCGAAACCGGAGGTTCTGATAATTGAAAATATATTAAATTTATTTATCTAAAATATTTTGTTGTTCTGAAAGACTGTACAAAGTATATACCACCAGCAGGATGACCGGTTCTATGCAAATCTGATGGTATTCCTGGATGAGAGCCTAATACTGGCACGTTTAAAGGAAGGTCACTTAGCCTACCTAAACATCCTAATCTCATTTCGATATCTGAAAAATATTCATTTCTTATTTACTTATTCTAAAGATAAAGATAATGTATGAAAATACCGGTAGGATAAGGTCTTCGAGGATCTCCTTGTTGCCATGTTAATGGAGCACAAATAGCATTGGATGCACTTATTCTATGAGCAAATTTAATAAGTTCTTCTGAAGGTACAGGACGTTTATTAGCACGTGCAATAGATTGTAATTTTTGTTTAGCCTGATATATAGCAGTGGCTAATATTTGTTCAGCTTCCTTTAACTGACGTTGCAACTGTTGAATATCCTGATCTTGTCTTTCTACTTCTGCCTTTAAGGCTTCCATTTTTAAATTGATTTTTGCTTGCTCGGCAGCTTGCTTTAAAGTACCTTTCAATTCTTTATCTTTGGCAATTAATAATTCTGTCAACTGCATATGCTCCACGCTGGATAATTTCATTGGTTTTGGAGCTATTATGTTTTCTATCATTTCTCTAAATGTTAAAGGAAAAACAAACTAAAGTATTTAGATATAATAAATACATGGGAAAAATTGGATGGAATACTAGTATGTATGTCTAATATTTAGAACTTAACCTCTTTTTTTTGTGTATAAGCTCTTTGTCTCGTATAACACGGCATTTTTTAGAAATTCAATAACCGAGTTATACGAGATTAAGCTACATATGTTATTATTGTATATTTATTTATTTATCAGAATAAACAACGTATCTTACTTTGCTATTAATTCAATATCATCAATTATAGATAGTAGTACTTCTCTTGTACTTTTACTTGAAGCCATCATAAATACCTTTTACACTAACTCAAAACTTATCGAATTAAATATTTCAATTATAAATTCAATTTATTATCAATAATATATTGTTAAAATACTTATTTCGCGTATGCGTTATATTCACAACCAAACACCGTTTTGTTTTTACTTGAACACTTTCGAAAAACGAGAGAGTCGCCATCTTTAAATTTACCGGCCTCTTCAGAATCATAAATCATTAATATACGAACTCGTAATAAGGTATTCTTGACTACGAATATTTTACTAAACTAGTCAGATTTTGTTTGTATATGTAATTGTACTTATAATTAATATCCAAATCAAATGAATCAACTATAATTTAATGTTTTCGAAATAGAAATTTCAAATTTATAAATTTATACGAAATTATTTAAAAAACATTGAAATTTATATGTTTCTCAAATTTTCCTCTTGATGACGACGAAACAGTGTCAATAGTAATTAACCTATCAGATACAAATACGCGTTGCAAAAGGAAATTTTTTATATTTTTAATTTCGCATCTTTGAATTTTATGAGCCTTGACAGATCCACGAACAGCCATGAACGCGAACAGAGTTTATAATAGATATTTATTTAAGCGATAATGGATCGATTATATATTAAATCAAATTAACACTTTATCTTATACGCGCGCGCACGCGTACAATAAAATTAATCATATAAATATAATGAATAATTGTTCTCTAATATATTTGACGACGAAATAAATAATATTTCTTTATCTCGTGCAATATAATTTGACTTTGAAAGAGAATTTATTTGTATAATTAGTTTTTTTTATTTAAACTAATTAAAAATTTGCTCTTGAATAAATGCTTTTTACGACTAGCAATGAAAAGAGCAACTTTATTATTATAAAATGGTGGCAAACATTTTCAACACTTGCGATATTGAAATTCTTTTCTGGATTAAGTATTTCACTGTTTACATAAGTAGATATATGATAAAACATACTATGGATAGTTATTGTAACAAGTTTTCTAATGGAAATAATGAACAGCGATGTTACCCAGTTCTTCTTCTTTTTTTTTTTTTTTTTTTTTTTCTTTCACTGCATCGAAACATTTTTAATGACAAAAATTAATATTTGAAATAGTTATAAAATGAAATTTTTGAATAAAGTTATAAAATGAAACTTTTGTCAGATGAAGCATTCAGTGCAATGTGTGGTTATGAACCAGCAAATATATAGATGGAAACAGAATAAAAAGCATAGTGTTCTTAATGTCGAAGGAACTGAATTTTATAATTTTGATGCCGAGTGTGTAGGCACCAACCACGCACATATAAATGTCCTCGTATTTGTTTAATGAATGGCTATAAGACCGGATTCCAGAAGCTTTTGTAATTTGGCAGCTATGTCCGGATTTTTTAAGTGACTGAAAAAAAAAGAATATTAACATAGATATAACTTATTTTTTCCTTGCTGATAAAATTGATTTTTTGATACACTTACTCTTGTAAGGCTCGGGGATCGCTCTGCATTTGTTCTAAAATTAATCTCATGGCTGGGTCTCGTAGGATACCTTGAACTTCAGGATCGGCCATTGCTCTTTTTCTAACTTCTTCAGGATTAGAACTAACAGACACAGCACAGGAACGATAGCCTTCCAATGCCTCGCTATTTGATGGATCCAATTCCAATGCTTTTTGATATGCCGTTAATGCTTTTCCTTGCTGTTGCATTCCTTGTAATATTTTTCCTTTTCTAATCCAGCCTTTAATAAACTTGGGATCTATTTCAACACACTTTTCACAGTCTTTCAATCCAAGATCAAAAGCTGCTAATTTAGTGTAACAAGCTGCTCTATTACTATAATATTTGGGATCATCTGGGTTTCTTTTAATAGCTTCTGAATAATGTTTTATTGCTGCTGGATAATCACCATCTTTGTACTTTTGGTTGCCCAATTCTTTCTCTTCTTCGGCTTTAGCAGGATCAATATAAGCTTTCCTTTCTTCTTCTTTTATAATTTTATCTATGTCTGACAGTAATGTTTTAATTTCTGGCGTTCTATGTTCAGACATAGACTTTTCATAATATACTTTGGCTTGCTTCCAGTTAGACATTTTTTTATATGCATGACCAATTCTGGTAAATGCTTTAGCTATTAGTTTAAAATCTGCTCGATTTTCTCTCCCCAAATCAATGGCCTTTTCGCATTGGCAAATACATTTGTCATATTCTTTTTGTTCAAAATAAACAGCAGCTATATTAAGCAAATAAACTATTTCTGTGGGATCAAGTTCGACCGCTTTGTTATAATGTTGAAGAGCTTCCTCAAAGTTCTTCTTCTTGTAGGCCTCATTTCCTAGTTTCTTTTCATTTAAGGCTTCCTTTTTTTCTGCTGGTAAATCATCCTCTTCTTTTTTTTCTACTTTAGGCTCTGGTTTCGGTTTGGGAGGTTCTGGTGGTAATTCTTGATCTATATCCATCGATTCATCTACTCCTAAAAGTACTCCAAGAGTTGTTAATATTCGTGGATCTTGAAGATTTAAACTCAAACTTTGAGGATTATTGCGTAGCTCTTGCAATAATTTTAAATATTCTGGATCATTGACATAAGCTTTTGTTCTAGAATCGTTAGCCAATTTTTTAAGAAGATCCGGATGATTAAACGGATTGAATCTAGTTGCATTTTTTTGGGCTTTGACATCTGCTAAACTGGCTTTCATTTGTGCATTATCCGGATCTAACATCAAACCTTTTTCATAAGCCGCAATAGATTCATCTAGCTTTCCAAGATATGCAAGAGCACTGCCCTTGCGAGAATATCCTTTCCCCCAATCAGGTTTCAAATTAACTGTTTTTTCAGCATCCTCCAAAGCTTTTTCATACAATTTAGCTTTTGCATATGCTGCTGAACGATTACTGTATAAAACATGGTTACTATTATCCAAAGTTATAGCTTCTGTATAATGTTGAACAGCTTCGTCAAATCTACCTTCTTGCAAGGCAGCATTACCTTTCTCTTTTAATATAGACACCTAAACAAAATAAAACATCATTTAAATAAAAACGCTCGCAATAAGTCATGACGTTAATCAAATATAGAGATTGTATATTTTCATTTATCAATCGCAAAATTAACATTTATATCAAATCTATTGAAATTAACCACAAGAAAATCCTAAATGCTTTGATTACAAGTTTTAATAATCACACACCTAACGTCATTGTGTCGATTTATGAAAGATGACCAACGAATGTTCTAATTTACAAATATTGACGCAACTCTAAGCGAATCTATTGCAGGGAAACTAATAAATTGATTAAAAAGATTTACCTTATCCATAATGATCGTTGGATATGAATGAAAATAATCGTTTGATAATATATTTGAATTTTAACTCATTCACTCAAACTCTCTTTCACATGAACAAAAATCAGTCGATGACTCGTTTTAATGCGTACCGGTGCAGGTTTCAGAAAGCTCTAGAAATGGACAACTAGCGCCGCAGAGTGTTCATCAAGAAAACACTCTACGCATAACATAAAGTATACCTTCCTTTCTTTATATTCGACAGTATTTTCTAGCACATTCTCAAGCATCGCTTATTTCAATGTTTCTCAACAAAAAATGTGAGTGGTTCGCAAGAAATATAATTCAATTTTGAGCCTTAAAGAATGTTTACTGTTGCCATTTTCGATTCTATACTTATGCATGTTAATCGATATTTTTGCCAATAATATTCATCAAATAAAAGAAAATAAATGTTTTATTTAATAAATTCAACTTTGCGCTTAAGAATCAGAAATACAATCTCTAATATAAGACTTGATAAATTAGTAAATACTGATGAAAAGAATCGGCAATACTCAGCATTAGTTTATAGTTTTATAATTATAATTATATAATGAATATATATCAGTTATTCAATTATTCTTTATTTTCTTTCACATTTTTTTTTTTATTATTAGTTTAATATTTTGTCAGTTTATTTACTTTTATACAATTTCGTCGATTATTCTGTTTTTTTTTAATCATTCTTTGAAAAAATATATATATTAAATTTGTTAAACGTTACAATAATTATATTTTACTACAAAAACATTCGCCTTTTTTTTATTATATTTTTCTATCGCTACTTCATTTGGTCCTTAAAAAAAATAATTAAAAAATTGATTGGTCCGCGGCACCTCTAGTCGGTAGAGAAACACTGGTTTATTCTTAAAAAACAGCATATTGTCATTCTCGCCATGTTTGATCTGAACAAATTTATTGTACGAAGCATTTATTTGTTCATTTTAATAAACAATTACCTTTCCTTATTATGAAATTCTTTTAGCATTCATATTTTTTGTATCGCTTGCATCGATCCGATGAATTTAGTTCGATAATTTGATACAATATTGTTCTTATCGTCGATACAAATATATTTATTTATTCTAATTGTGAGATTGATAAATGTTTATTCCGACTTTATATTTGTCCCTCATACAGATTACGCCATAAGTATATGTATGTGTATCGTGCTCTATTTTCAACTTATGATGCATACACGTACATATTCTTTACGTAATGATAATTATTTTCTAATCTATATCATACCGATTTTCTTGTCTTCTTCTTCTATTTTTAATATGCGTCGCAATACTCGTTGATATATATTAGTATAAAAAGATCGTGATTTTATGTTTTGTCTTACTGCGATAGAAAATGTGAAATAAATATTTAACAATTTTAACGTCAAAAATAATTTTTAATTCAATTTAAATATTTTTTAACGACCTTTTAAGATCCATATCTTCGTACATACAAGTACTTGAAAATGTTCACTTCAAATATTATGTAAAAACATGAATTTTTATCGGCTATCCATTTGTGGATATAAGATATTAAAACAATCATAAATTACTTAAACAAGGCCGCACGATTTGTTCATGCTATCGTTCTCTTTGTTAGTTGGTATTTCCGACAATAAACTGAAGCAACTGGGGTTTTTCCAGACAACTCTCGACCTGTTGCGTAGTTTTATTCGTTCCTTAGAGTCTGTTGACCCTGATCGAAGATTGGCTACATATATATATATATATAAAATTTATTAACATTTAAATGAGAGCGCTTGATATACAAATTTCAATCTCGAGAATAACTTTGAAGGAATGCCGGCTCGTATAAAAAACAAAATAAAGCAAAGAAAAAAAGTTGGAAAATTGAAGATAATTAGAACATTATATAAACTATTTAATGCGTTAGAATTTCCGTTCGAAAATTAATCGTATTTATAAATTGTAATCGTAATAACATTCACGCTTATTTTTTCGCGATAAAGTAGGAAGCGACGTTACCAATCTGATAATATTATATCAGAACTGCACGTGTCTCGTTGTGTATATGAAGTTGGAACGGTTTTAAATTTGCGAAAATAACACTAATCGCGATAAATGAGAAATAATTTCAAGTCTACTCGAGAGATGAATATATTAAGATGTTTGAATATGACCGAGTCATAACGTAGAAATAGCTATGCAAGTACTCAAGCATAAGTATATATGTACTTCTCTTTTGCGTGCTATCGACGAATCATCGTCACCATTTTCTGTGAACGGAAGGAAAGACTATAATTAAAGTTCGTACTTTCTACATTCAAGAGAAATAGCAGATGATTCGTGCAAACTTCCTCCTGCTTCTCTAATCCAAATATAATTCTAAAGGTTCAAGCGGCAGAATCTGTAGACCAAACTCCCCCAAAAAGGAATAAGTTGAACAAATTCTTGGAATATCTAGACCATTACGCGTCGAGCTTTTACTCAAAATAGATTTCCAAGATTTAGAGTCTATCTCACATTTTGTTTTTTATAAATTGTCTTGTAAAATTGATACCAACTATCACTGCTTGAAAAAAGTAACAAACAGTAAATGACAAAAACAAAAAAACCTGAATATATAAGACGCCCCCTTTACACATCGTAGGGCCTTTTATTACTAAAAAATAATTATGAACGTTTAACAATAAGTCTGTTTTATATTATCATATATCTGCAACGTTCATCAATTTCTTTCTTTCTTTCTCTCTCTCTCTCTTTTGTATATCTTTCGCATCGTTCTTTCATACACTTATTATTAATAATAATTCATTAAATAATTAATTAATCTATTAAACGTTTTTAAAAGGGAAGTGAAAGTAGAGTTATATATTTACAGAAGACCGATAGTGTATTAAATGGTGTAGTAATGTAAATATGAAAATATAATTCATCTCCTAAGGCATTATTAGAGCCACGTTAGGAGTCGAAGAAATTTGATAAATATCACACCTAAATGTTATTAATCTTTTACGGGCTCTACTAAAACACATTAAACATATTTATGTACACTAATCTATCTAATGATGATAGATATAATTGATTAATCTTATTTCATTTGAATGTACATCGAGTCCAATCCTATATGTTCGGGTACACAAAGAAATTCACGCAAAAAACATAACGAAAATAAAGATTTCGAGAAACAATCGAAATTATCTTACGATTTTGTTTACTTTGACGATAGTATGTTTGTATATATATGTACATTACGTAAGATTTACAAAGAATGTTCTCAATAATTCGAGGATTCATAAGCGTAAATATATTCTGTGATGTGTCTGATCTCACACATTAACCAATATTATAACGTTATTAATGGTTTTTGCCATAATTGTTGTAATTATTCTATGTCACAAAAGGACTTATCGTTTGATATACGAAAAAAATCAAATAAAAAAAAAAAAAAAAAAAAAAAAAAGAAATGGAAGTGCATCGACATTTTAAAAATTCAAAGAAACTAAAAAAATAAAAGCACGTGGAACCTACAGGCGAATTGAAATGAAACTTCTTAAGTTTCCCCTGCCATTTTCCGTAAGTCTTGACAGATCGATATTTCTCTGTTTCTCCCCTATCATTCAAATAACGCCCTTCCCTTAAAGCTTTAACTTTTCGTGTCGCTTGACAAGTTTCGGTACCCTCCCAAAAGAAGTTCCACTTAAAAAATCGAACAACCCTAAATAACGATAATTTACTATTTATTCCGTGTTATCCTTTACACTTGGTACTGAATATAACTTTTTAAACAAATAAATGATGAAACAATTCGGCACAGAATTATTCAAACCAAAAATGAAATTATTTTTTAACAAAAACTCTTACTCTTGTAAAATACGTGTTACAATAAAACAATAAATATATATAAATTAATTACTTTAGATAGATATTATGAATTTTTTTAAATAAAAGAGGTATTAATCTTGTAAATGAACAACACGTATTTTTTTTAAGACAAATGAAAGGACACTTTCGTTCTAATAATCGGGTTTAACTTTAAATAACAATTTAAAGTTGTTTTTTATTAAACGATGAGGTCTCCTGCCCTATTTAAAATGTGAATACAAAAATTCAATAGCTATTTGGGCAAAATAATTTGTTATCGTGTGTAAAGTAGTCTATTTTTTCTCATAGATTTGTTTTTCAAACGTAAAAGATTTTCTTTCTTCGTTCGTTTGCTTGCTTGATTGCTTCATTCGTTGTCGAATATTTTATTCGTTTTCTTTTCGTTATAATATATCGTTCATTTCTCTTCTTGAATAAATCTTTTCGTATTTATCGTTATACATGTAACGTCTTTGACGTTGTTGATCCTCTTTTAAAGATTCGATGAAGTTATCTTAATTGTTCCATTAATGATAACAAAACGCGAGGAATATATTGATTACTACTACGTAAAATCAATTAGTACGTATCCCTCCATAAAAGAAAAACAAACAAAAGATCTCGAATTTGTTCACGTATAAAAACGCAGCAGATCGTTTATTTAAATTTATTTGTACTATAAAAAAAAAGTAAAAAATTCATCACATTTAATGAACTATCGATTCATATCTCGTCGAATGTTCAATTATTTTTTTTTGCTATGGAACCCCAATATAATAAAAACATATAGTTACGTATACTTTTTCGTTAGGAATTATAATATTCCATGGGACACGGATCAAATACGTCCCCTCACCGTGTGAACTTTTCGTGCAGACTATTTGAAATTTTGACTATTCATTTGTGGGTTCATCTTAACTCATGAGGCTCGAACGTTAAAAGTCATTGAAAATCTAATTCGGCAACGGAACGCGTTAAAACATGTAGATCTATAAATTTTCATTGAACGTAATTTCCCATTCTAATTAGACATTTTCTATTCGCTTCTTCCGCTTTCTCCGTGTTAACGTTATTTCTTATTTTTTTATTTTTTATACTCCTACGCCTACAATATTTTGTTGTCGGTGCCTTGTAATCAACGGTAGATAATCGTCGGGTTTGTCATCTTCGTCATCGCTTTCCTCGGAATCGGATTCAGGAAGAGGTTGTGGCGTTGCTCCAAGTCTGACTAGTTCCCTCGCAAGTTGTCCATCCAAGCAAAGTGCAATTTGATAAGCTGTAATGCCTGCGTATGTCGGGGCATTCAAACAAGGCCTGCATTCGTGCAGTAGGAAGGCTATTACCGATCGACGACGTCCTTCAACAGCAAGATGAAGGGCAGTTTTGCCTGAGAGCGCTTCGCGTGCCTCAAGATCAGCTCCGAGTCTTAGCAACAAACGGACAAGCTCAACCTGACCACCGGAAGCGGCTATATGCAGACACATCTCTCCTGAAAAAATAAATAAAGGCGTCGTTAGTTTTTCTTACTACATATTATTCTTCAATCTAATCTTATTTATAACGCTTAAACTACGAGTATACAATTCAAATGCAGTATTTAATATTATTCTAGGAATCAAGATATAAACTAATTGGAAAATAAAAAAGGCTCCAACAAAGGAACTTTTGTTGCTGGATCTTTACAATCTTCGTTAACAGTTACACCACTATTTCCATTCAGTATTGTGCATCAAACATTTAATATTAGTAAAAATAATATAAGAAATATTAATTGGAAAAAAAAAAAAAAAAAAAAAAAAAGAAAAGAAAAGAATAATTAAGACCGCAAGTCGTTATTTTTTCCTTCTTTGGTATAGACTTTAATTTGAGACACCTCTCATATGTTTTTTCCAAGTGGTATTAACGAGATACGCAAAAAGATAAAAGCCACGTCACCCGTTGGCTGATCGAGCAATAATTAGAGAAATAACGAAACATCGTGGATACATCATTTTCGACTTAATTTGTAAAAAGGTGGATGGGGAAAGAATCCAGAAAAAGGGAAGAAGAGTGTAGATTTAATTTGGAACGATCGCGTGACATGCCTTTAGAAGATATAGATAGAACTAGGAAGATGCCGGTGAATCATTGTCGACGGAGGTTTGGCCGGAGTCCCGGGGTCCAAACTAGGCTTGTACCGATCAAAGTGACCACTAAAATTAGATCTTCCCGACGACGACGACCGGCGCGCGCGGTGCATTGGCGGAATTAAATCGAAAAACACATGAGACTATATATACATATGTGCGTATGATAAAACAACAATCGAGGATAAAGATATCTCATGGAAACTACGTTGAGTTACGTATATTTGCGAGGTATATTTACACTTAACGTACAAAGATTTATCTTCGTAAACAAAATCAACAGAAACAAAAGAAGGAAAAAGTGATAATAAATTGTTCGCTTGAAAATATGAATGCACCCGCATAATTGATGTTTACGTCATTAAAAACTGTTTAATAAATCAAACATCTGATCACATTCCGTCTCTTTATCCTCATGGAGACATTTCAAAAAATGTTGACTGAAATAATAAGAGCAGTGATTCGGTGCTTCTATTCTTAAAATTAGAATGATACACTTTGATGATCCACCATCGTCTACACCATTGTGGGGTTTTCCAAAGCTGCCAACCGATGCGAGAATAGCGTGGCACGTAAATAGTCTAACAAGTATTTTTAAATATCAGAAAACATCTGCTTCTTTGCCTTCTGTCTCATAGACCCCCCCCCCTCTCTCTTTCCATGATGTAACGCACGCGCTCCCTTCACGATATGTCACACACACAACACACACACACACACACACACACACACAAGATACCATAGAAACATTCTTCCTTTATTTTCAAATTTACAATGAAAACTAAAGTAAGCAAGATAAAAACTGGAAAGAATATTCTTATTGCAGTTCTATTACAATTAATATATAAGTTTAATTTGAATGAAAAATAAATGTAATATTACTTGAAAATAAAATATGTTACGTAGGTATATATTGTTAAGTAAATATGTGTCCTCAAGAGGATAAAGTCGATGAGCGTTAAAAACCGAAAAAAGCTGATTAATCGGCTAGCGGTCAATAAAGTGTAAAATAAAAGAAAGACAAGATAAATTGCGTTGAATTTTTCATCGACATTCTATCACTATTTAGAATTGCCGATTAAAGAAGGTGGTACGATCGCGAGACATTACGCTATGTGGTAATTCCAAGAAATTTACAAAATATTCTCTCAATATATTTTCCGTTGGGATATACTTTACTCTAACGGCTGTTTAATCATTGGATTATCCTTCTTGCATTATTTGTTGACTTAAAAAAATAAAAAAGACTAAGAGAGAGAGACGAAATACAAAAACCACAAAGAAGGGCACCCGTAAAAAAGAGTTAAGAGAAAGCAAGCGTATTGCGTCGCGCTTGGTTAGGTGACTTGATTAGAGGGGAAAAAACGTACTCGACAATGGGAAAGCCTAATGACTAAACTTTGGAATGTGATAACTTTGAGAAACCTCATATTTCTTGGAGAACATTTTTCTTATTCATTTTTCCTTTTTATTATTATAATTATTATTATGTTTGTTTTTTCAAAGCCGACTCTCATTTATTTGCGGTTAATATTAAAATCCCAATATGAAATTACGAAATACGATTGTTCTTATAAAATATGTTAGAGTTAATTGTTATTCATAACCCTGCAATCACCGCAAATGTGGTCCGGATGCATTCTAACGTGCAAAAAATAAATAAATATATATATATGGAATGATGCAAAAAGAGAGGATAAAAAGATTTTGTTCGTAATTTGTTTTTAACATTTATTCGCGTCGATATACCGTCGTCACGGTCTTTAGGGATTTCCCAGAGCGATTGGAACACGCTGTACTCGTCGTTATGACACATATAATGAAGACAAAACAACTTTCGAGACGATTTGTGATCGGTATCAATAACTACTCGTGACAATAATGATCAAAATATTATCTAATAAATCAAATCTGATCTTATATGTGATATTGAGCGGAGTAAGAAAATTGTAATTATCCACGCGCGTACGTCATAATTAAAGGTGAGTGCTATTGCAGTGAAGTGGTGGCTTATGACAGTGAATGGTAGGACAAAAAATTCATTTTATAATCCAACTGTAATTATAATATCAAATTAATCATAGAATGTATTTTTTTGGTAAATTTTAAATCACTTTACTATTATAATTATCGAAACATATATCGTCGTCCAGGAATTTTATTGTAAATTTCAAATATGCGATCAGAAGGATTGATCTTTTTCCTTCGTTTTCAAACAATAGTTCAATTTTTCACGGAGAAACCAATATAAAAAGTAATAAAATTTGTTCATTGAATTTTGGTGGTATGGTTTTGCAAATGTACTCGCGCGCGCGAAAGAGAGAGAAAGAGAGACGCCAGATGGTACATATGTTCGTTGATGAAATCATGGGAAATCCACAAATGTGCTCATATAATCGACAAAGGCAACAAATAATTCTCAAGACCATTTAAAGCGTCTAAAGATTACAATTTTTTTAATGTTCTATTCTTCCAATGCAATTTTTATATCCTTGGCAAGATTTTCCTTTTTGTGTAGCGTAATTAAAGTTAAATAAAATCAAATAAAATAAAAGAAGTAAACAGTATAGCGTTAAAAGAAATAGTGCGTTAGTTTTGGTATCATTTGGATTAAAAAATAAAGAAAAGTATATTGTGTAAGATACGATGCTATCAAATTTGATCAATTGTAATAATTTTCACTGCAACTTAAAACCAAGGTCTACCCATAAACAAAAAATATAATATAATATCAGACTTGTCGCGCTTGACACCATAATTTATTTCTACTAAATTTGACATTAATTAATCAAAGTACAAAATATTAAATCCATCACTTACCGTCATAATTTCTCTGTTCTAAATTTTGTGGCAGTGCTGGAATCTTGTTGCCAGGTAGGAAATAATTTCTTTCGACAGGAGACAAGGGATCGGTCAGAGCCTTGGCGCAACTCAAATCGCCAGTTGCGCATGTAAGATGAAGTGCCGTGTTTCCCCGTAAATTCCTCAAGGAAGGATCCGCACCTGCCAGGATAAGACGTCTAACGATTCTTGGTTGGCGAGTTAAAACGGCCAAATGTAATGGAGATTGACCGTCATCGTTAAGAATATCCAATAAACACGGATGGGGTGCCATTCTTATGAGACTAAAGGCAGCCTCCAAAAAGCCTTGCACAATGGCGATATGTAGTTGCCTAAAACGAACACAAATAAACGAACAAAATTAATCTCCAATGTTGCAAATAAATTGGACAAATAAATTCTTCTAATTTCATATGTAAAATGTGCAGAATAAACTAGAAAAATAAATTAATCTAATTTTGTCACTGTTGTTTGATCAAATTTCGGTCATTATAAGGTACTATTATTATATATATATATATATATATATATATTGTAGCAAACTAATAAGTATAGATTTCGACATCGATCGAGGTTCAAACGTTCAATAATAATATTCCTAAATCCTATCATCAATTGATGACCCTTTCACTCATGTCAGCCATAGTCGCTATCTCTGAACGAACAGCGCCTTTAGGCGCTTAGCTATAATGTACTCTTCTCCAATAATGTACATTCATGGGGTTTTTTTTTTTATACACACGTTTCTTATTCAAAATTTGTTGTTAACAAAGGACGACTCATGCATCTCCAACAGTTATTCGCGCTCCTCAGCGAAAGGGTTAATTATCATATGATCAAAAAACTGAAAGATACGTGTAAAATATAACATATCATTCGTTTGAATATCAATCATATAAATTAAAGAGAAAAATTTCAGAAATTAATTTTTTACTTGAAGAAGTCTAATTATTAAAAAAAAATAATCGCATTAAAATATTAGCCATTTTCAATGTTTAATAAGATAAAAATTGAAGTAAACATTATCAAACACAATAAGTGATAGTATTAGCAATATTGAATATCATCAAATTCATTTATCATTCATTTTCAGTGATTTCAAATTCATGAACAAATAAATTCGTTAACGATGATCGTTCAATGACCTCTTTTTTCAAATACTTCAATCATAAATCTACATTTTCTGATAATATCGCGCCCATCATAAGAAGGTATAATTATTCTTCAACATATGAATTATGTGGCCATAAAAAAGAATCATCGGTGACATGATAAATACATAATCATCTTTCTTTTTCTCATTTTCTCTTTCGTAATTCATCAAAAGACACTTGATTTGACGAAATTATTGCAATATTTATTTCTTCATATACAATTTCGTAACTGCATGCTTTGTACTTATATAATACGATGCTATTACAAATGGGGAAAACCGAAAACAAATATTTCACGTCATTCTTTCCTTAATCATTCAAATTTAGTGTCTAGGATTTGTGGCATTTTTGTTGACACCTTATTAGATATTTAACATTGAGGAAGAGGGGCCTGAGGAAGAGGGGCCTGAGGAAGAGGAGCCAAAGGAAGAGGCAGGGACGGCGGACAGGGGAAAGAGAAAAGGATAAATCTAAAGAAACATGTTGTGCATAAAACCTTGTTGATAACAACACCATATTATATTAGTAATTTAAAGTATTAAATGATCTTAATATTCTTTAAATTTATAACACTTTTTTCGCAAACTATTAGAAATACCAACTGACTTGTTATTTATTGTTTTCTTTTTCATTGAAGTCCGGGATAATCCCAGCAAGGCAACTTTTAACGTTGCGATCCCACGTCTCTAAATATTTCCAACAAAGTATTTCTGTCATTCCAGTTAAGAAAGTATTCTAATCTAGAGTTTGGAAAAATTCCTTTTTTTTTAAAAGCATAGATGTTTAAGAATATGTCAGATACGTTAGAAAATTGACTAAGTTGTGGCCCTTTTAATACGGTAGGATCGCTCTGACTCGCATCGGACAGTGGTCCGGTAAATTTTGATTTTTGTTAGTTTTAAAAAATAAAAAACTGCAAAAAAAAGAAAAATTACAAAATTGTTTGTCATTGTAATTCCTGCCACAATGACAAGGATTTACAACCGGTAGTATCAAACCTCTTCAATCAATTCGCACATGTGTGATTAGCGTAACAAATGACGGTCTGTGATATTTAGTTCTTTGCAAAACTTTCTTCCTGTTTCACATTAATATACATTCGAGGACTTTAATGAAATGATACACAAAATTTAGGAGTATTTTCTAACTCATAATAAAAAACGACAAAATTTTTGCCTTTTTATTTACTATGTTTTGCGCATATTTCAGCTTCATAATTTTTTTTTTTTCGTCATTATTTAAATATATAAAAAATTGTTGAAATTACGATTGTCGAAAGTTTGTCTACGCCAATGTTCCCCATCAAAACTTTCAATGTATTTTTCTTACAAAATTATTAACATAATTTTGTCTGTAATTAATTCTTACATCGTTCGAACTATCGACAAAAATTAGAAAATATTGTTTAGCTTTTGTTAGCAATTTAAAGTTAAAAAAAAAGTATGTTTCTATTATTTTTTCTTTCATAAACCGATAAACTTTACGAAAACGAATTTATTTTCTTGTATCTAGAAATGATGTCCTAGAATTTTTATCAGTTCAGAAGAGAGAAAAAGTAAAGAACGAGAACAAAAACGTGTCATGTATGTATGACTCCATATTTATTTTTCTTTTCTTTGCTGATTAAATTTCTCTTTTAGGAGTCTTTAGAAAAATAAACCAGAAATAAACAAAAGAAAACGATCTAAATTTAAAAAGGAATAACCATATTTAAGTTAGTTGGAAATGATTCATCATTATAGGCGAATATGTTTGTAGAAAAAAATATTCAAAAGTAGATACGCATAAGCGGTGAAATAAATTGACGTTAGTTAATAAATTATTAGTCATCGCAAGATTTATTGAAACATATTTACATATGGAAAAAATCTTAACTAGAAAAAGTGCATGGTACTAATGTGAATGAAATGATTCATAAAGTATAGAAAAAAAATAAAATGCCAAAAAAAAACTATTGTATCTGACGAAATGACGTTCTAAGCGACCTATGCACTAATAATTTATCAATCTAATTTTCCTTATTTATCGATCGATGACCTCTCATATCAATATTAAATAAACGTCAAACTTATTTTTACAAATATAATATAAAAAATATAATCCTTCAAAAATATAACATGAAAAATATGATTTTTTCAAGTTCCTGCCTAAGAAATTCTTTCTAACCTATTTACATATGTATATATATATATATATATATATATTTTTTTTTTACTAATTATGGCCTTATTAATACCTTACACAATACTTTCCTAGAAAAATTTGTTCATTTGCAATATTTTGAAAGGATAGATGAAGTCGTTACGATTTGTTTTTGTCATTATGTTATGAGTTGGAAATTATTTTGATTTAAAATGAGACCTTTTAAGTTTAAAGACAAATATTTGAAATGGCTTAGCTCCGGAGCCCTTCAGTGTACAAAAATGAAGATTTCCATCGACAATATGCTCAATGAAACCAAATAAAGTCGAATGTATTGATAAAACGATAAAAAGTAAAGATTGAATAATGAAAAAAATAAATAAAAACAAATAAACTTACGTGTCTCCCTCATTGTCCTGCGTGTAATAAAGCTGCCAAGGCTCCTCGATTAATCTTTTCCGTCGATTTTCACAAATTCCAATATTATTGTCAATGATTGGGGATACATAGTCTCCTTGATGTTGCTCAATAATATTTTGTTGATCTGGGCTTAGAGGTGCAAGTTCAGTGGTAGGCTCGACTTGTACTTTTCCACTTGCCAAAGGATTCAAAGTAACTTGTTTAAGGGTTAGTTGGCTCAAGCTTTCGCTTAGGCCAAGATCTACGCCACTGTCGGCTCTCATTGGTTCCGATGTTACGACACTAAAATCTCTTCCAACGTCCAACTCCGAGCGTTCGAGCTCGGAGCTGAGCTGCAAATTTCCACTAGAAAGAAATCCAGAATCAATGCGATCCGAATCCTCAATTTCCTTCTTCCAATTTTTCTCGGCGATATTATCTGCAACATTATCTCGATGTTTTGTCTGTTCAACTTTCCTATCTGATGATGAGTGCCACATTTTCTTTTTCTTTCTTTTTTATATTCTCTCTATTTTTACTTTCACCTTGGGTTTTTCCTCTTTCTCCTTCTAATCAACCAATAACAGTAACAACACAACAAGACACACGCGACGCAATGCAATATATATATATATGTTATATATTATATAAATATGTATATGGTATGTGCTTTAGGTTATGTACGCATTTATACTAATTGTGGGTGGTAGTATCACGCACGATAAAAGAAAGAAAAAAGATAATTTCTGATTAATCAATTTCGCACTTGCAATGATAAAGAACAAATTAATCGAACTTGCCGCTTAATACGTCGCGTTATTATACGTATTATATTTAATTTCGTCGTAGTCGTTCGCGTTAGAACGCACCGAACCGTGCGAGTATACGTTTCTCGGACGATGCGTTTCGTTCACCGTTTATCCTCAAACAGCTGCCACTGCTGCACTTCTCTCAGGCACAACCCGTCGTTTCCTTTCGTTGCCACCCTTTCGTCGCATTCTTCGCTCGGCCTAATCCGGCCAAGTTCGGTTGCTCTCGTGCCTACTCGTCGGACACCGCGCGTCCTCGTCTCTTCAGATTAAACGTTACGTATTCGGACACTTTCAAAGCAAGTAACCAAAATATTTTCTAACTATTACTGACGATAAAGACATTTCAGAAAATTACTTTATTTTACTTCTCTCTAAATGTTTACGTAGAAAAACTTATTAATCGAATGAGATTTTTTTCAAATAACGAACAGAGATAATCAATTTTAAATATTAGCAACGACAAGCTGCACATATAATTTAACCCTTCGTGCACAATGTTCTTATGTCCACTGAACGTAGTCACGTTGCGCACTGGAGAGATAATTAGCGATCGTAGCGCCATAGGCGGGAATTACTTAAACTTCCCGTAAAACAGGGTAGGGGTGGGAAAACCCATCTGAACCGGACAAGGCCGCCCTCAACAAACCGAATGTTTCGATAAGAAAACAATTTGAATCTCATTGGCACGATTTCACCGTTAATTTAGCAAGAGAATTCTTATATTATGGATGTTAGCTTCTCTTTTTTCTTTCTTTTTTCTTTTTTAATACTTTTATCCATTATCTCGTAATTAAAAGAATAAATATTAAAGGATCAACTGTATAGTATAATAACCAAATCTTGACTTTGATTTAACAAATCCGTTATTTTTATTCTTAAAGCTATCTTTACTCAATATAACGTCATGTCACGACTATATATATATATATATAATAACAATATTTTATTCAAATAAACGTGGAATGGAAAAATTTTTAATCGATTATCGTTCTAACTTTATACATCAATTTACATTAGTCAAGCTGAAGATAAACCAAATGATAAACCACACCAATCACGATTCATAACTGATCATAATTAACTGATCGATATTATTTGTGGTTTGCCTCTACTATACTCGGATTTATTATAAATTTAAAATAAAATGTTTTCCTTAGACAAAACTCGAAGATCAAGAATAAAATATAAGTTGTCATACTTTGGATTATTTAATTATTTCTCATTATTACCGTTGATAATTTTACATAACCGCATATCTACGATTTTTTCTCTCTTTTGCAAAATTTACGTTTACGTTTTCCTACATTTCAATGAACAAGCATACATTTTTTGGAAAAGAACAGATGGGTTCCCGGACATGCGATTTCTCAAGGATTATCCCAGATAATCTGTTATATCGTTCTTTGATCAAACGAATCGTAGAGAGCCGATTTCTCTATTAAAAAGAAACACTTTCTTGTCTCTTTAAAGTTTACAGTTGGTCTACTTTCTTTTACGTACCATCGCTGCGGTATGAATCCACGAACTCATCGTAAATACCAAGTGGTATTTCCAATAGCGATTGTGTGCTTGAAACAAATCGGTTATGAATAGGCAATAATACCAAATAAGCTTTACTTGGAAAACATTTTGTTAAAATCAATCATAAAATAGAATCTCCTTTAAACTTGGGTTTTCCCTTTTTATCGTTGGCCCGATCCTCTTGTTCTCAACTTATTATGTCAACGTAAGATTTTTCTATTTGTTATCAAAATTTACACAAAGATTGATCGATTTGATAATGGCGTCGAAGAGTTCTTGTTAGCTAAATAATATCATCCTACTTATCGATTATTAACTCAATATTAATCTCACGTCAAGAAAAATCTTCAATATCTTCGATTCGATCGATTTAGGATTCACGTATTTTTCAAGTACACGTATGTAAGAGAAAATTACTCCAAGAATGATTATCCTTCCATAGCAAATCCTCTATGAGCCGATGCTGATTTTAATGAATCATTGAGATTTCAGCGCGGTCACCGCGAATGATGAATTCCTTTGTTACATACTACGTAACAAGCCAACTCACTTGTAATGCATATTTCTTTCACGAAGATTTTATAGTTTTCTTTTCAATCACTTTGATCAAAAATAAAGAAAAACGAGAAAACAAGGAAAAGGAAAGAAATTGATTGTTACCGGACTCGATTTGCTTAATTGCGCCAGGATTTAATGGAATAAATGTTATCGTATTCATTATAAATCACATTTTACGATCTGACTGGGACCGACAAAAATAAAATGGTCCTGTTTAGGATATTAAAGATAATATTAAATAATAAATGGATCGTGGTAAAATTATCAGGTGTCGCCATTTTAATCCTGAAATATTCGATTAATCCAAATTATAATATCAAAAATCCTATCTAATCATCTTGACCTCGAGGTAGGTAACATTATTTTTCTTTTTATTCGTTGATTCTAATGAATTTTATTCGAGCTATCTGGGGAAAACCTGGCCGAGATAAGAACAGAAAATATATTATCGCGGGTATCGTTGTCGTCCCGAAGGTATGCGTATTATTCGAACATTTCTCATTTCAAATGGCGCCGAAATTTAAACATCCGCGAGAAGAAAAATAAAAAAAGACAATTGAACGTTTATTATATATATATATATATATAATATTGAATATTATAATTATAATTATACGAGCAAATCTCGGTATTATCGTCGACAAATTTTTATAACTCGTTTCCAAAAAGAAGAGAGAGATAGGACGGTATTTTTTAACTTTTCCTACAAAATCCCTCGGAATATTTGTATTTCAATGATAATTTCGTTAGGAAGATAACGATAAGATTTTATTTCTTTTACTATTTTTTTTTACTGGACCCTTTGAAAATATCCTCTTATCTATTATTTTATCGATCTCGGATGTTTTTTAATTTTTTTATTTTTTCTCATTAATATTTAATTCAACTTAAGATAACATAATCTGAGCGGTCTTATTGTTTTATTTAAATTCGAACCAAACTCGTTTTCTATATTAAAAATGTATCTCGGAGATTTTAGAGAAATCATCGTAAAATTTGTCGAATGTCGAGCGTTGTTGTCCGGTTAAACACAAGGTTGGGAAAGTACGATGACTCAATGATAAAACGAAAAGTAGTAGATATTTTTGCCCGGATATCTCTGAAAATCCTTTCGATCTTTTACTTTCGAGTTTGCTTTATTTTAATCAAATCGTTTTTTATCATGCACTTACACGCGATCACGAAGAATGAAAGTGAATTGTCGTTAGGAAAAAAGAAAATTTGCATTTAACTCAAGCGTGTTTCTATTGCAAACAATTATTATAATAATACTAACTCTGTTTTGAAATGATCTTAATAATCTGTTTACGTTAGAGTTCTTGGATTTGTTTACAATCTACGGATTTCAATATTTCCTTTGTAGTAAATCAATCGACGTACTCAAAGAACTTTTTTGTTAAACATTTTTCTTGCAACCCAATTATCTGTGATCGTGTCTCGAATATTTTTAAATTTATATAAATTAAAAATAAAATATACGAATTAAAATAATCAACAACGTGAACAGTACTTACATGCATTCAATTGTTTTGACAACGATGAAGAGTTAGCAGATAAAAGTAAATATTCTTCACTTTTTATAAAGAATTATCTTTTGTTTTTTGTTATTGTGTTTGCCTTTTTCTTTATCTCGCATTGAAACATCATGTGACATATTCCTTAATTCGTAAAATATTCTTAATCGCACACGAGGATGTGCGGTTACGTGTACATTATTCTGCACAATTAAATAACAAACTTAAATAATGATGTTATAGAAATATTTAAACTTGTATTATTAAAGGCGTGAGAAATGTAGAAGAGTTGATCGTTTACTCTTCGAAAAGATATTGAATACAATACTTTTACTACTACTTATAACGCGAATCGGAGAGACAACGAAAGACTGCGCTTAAATTGACTCGAGCTCCGCGCAAGTCAATCTCGAATTAACAGCATAGATATGCTGTTAAATCCTTGTTTAGGAAAATCCTTGAGAGAGAGAGAGAGAGAGAGAGAGAGAGGGAGAGAAAGAGATGTGAAATGAGACGACCATGTATAAACTATGTTGAAAGAAAGTATTAGAGAAACATGTTCCCGTACATTTCCTTAAATTTAGGTTTGAACTTTCCCTTGGAAAATCCGTAACAGCCGCTTGATTGTTTATTGGTTTCAAGAATAAAATTTCTTCCCACGTTTCTCTCATGTTCACGAATTTTTGTAGATTCTTTCTAATCCATTGACTGTTGTAAATGCGTCTTTTTAATACATAAATTCATGTTTTATTGCAACGTGTGGTGTGTATAGTTATATACAAATATTTATCGTTTCAATCGAAAAACTTCATCATTTGTTTTCATTTTTTCTTATTTCTTTTACAATATTAAATTAAACAATTAATTTATTATGCGAAATGTTCCAGTATACCTTGCGGCTCGTATTTTTATTACTTGTGTTCTTTTTCTTCTTCTTTCATAGTATTTAATTAAATAATTCATTATGCCAAATGTTCTAGTATACCTTGTCTGATAAGCGGTTCGCAAATTACTCTGGGTAATAAGTGATATGTATTCTTCTTCAGAGTAACTACTTGTCCATTTTCGATCTCCAATTTCCCATAATCCGTTAAACATTTAACCTGATAATAATAACATTAATCCAATGAGTTGTAAAAAGAGAAAGAGAAACTAACTATAAATATAAAACACAATGACTTACTTCAATATAAAGCGATTTAGGTGGTAACATATTAACAGTTAAATTAAGTCCACAATTGTCTCCTATAGATCTCATGTAAGTAGCTAACGATTTATTGTAAGAACGGAACCACTGAATTTCGGCATTCAGTAAATTCGAATTTATTTCTGGCGGTAAAATACTACCCAAATCCCAACGCATTTGACGCAATCTTCTCATTCTGTTATACAAATATGCCAAGATGCACCTTTTGTTTCTAGTTAAAACTATGTGTCTAAATTTTACTGATGGGAGTAAGGCCGTATTGCCGTCATTTTTTATTGCATTACTAAAATGATATGAACAATTAATTACAAATTAAAGCAAAACATAAATCTAAATATGACATATATTTACCTATCAAGTAAATTTGCTTCGTAAAGATACTGCATTTCTTCTAATACTTGTCGAATCACAGTTTCCTTTTAAACGAAAGTTTAAACATTTTATTCTCTTTTATGCATTTACATTTTAAAATATTTGTAAATTTGATAATTTTTCTTACTTACATTGAACGGTTTAATATCATCGGTCAAATCAAGTTCGATAATAAGTTGGAATGCTTCTTTTCCAAACATCTTTAAATATTTAATACCAATTTATTTGGATTTAAATACACTTCATTAAATATAACCTTACTTTTATATATATATATATATATACAAATTTGTACAATTTTGAGGTCATAAATATAAAAATTGTGGAGGTAAAAAATGTCTGCTTTATGATACATCAATGTAAAAAGTATTAAATTAAATGTCTTGTAATAATTATTCTTAAATATTATTTAAATGTACATAATCTCACTTGGATTTCTTAATAGCGGCACTAGAGACATCTGTCTACAAAATTTATTGGTATACACTGAGAGACATCAAACATTGCATAACCTTATTTTTGTTTCACAAGTAATTGGAATTAAAATAATGTCGATTTTTCATAACGTTTTAACAAATTTACAAAAGCGATGTTTGCAAATGTTAAAGTACAGTACTACAGTAAAACCAGATGCAGTTGTATCGGATATATTAAAACCAATAATTGATATAAAATCATATGATAGTGAAAGATTTTTTCACAAGTCACGAGAAGTGTGGATAGAAAATTTAGACACGATTCAAGAAAAGAAATTAGGTCTGCTCAATTTACATCCGGAAATATTTGCGGCCCAACCAAGAATTGATATCATTCATGAAAATGTTAAATGGCAAAGGTTATATAGTTTTGTGGTAAGCAATATTATAATACGTACACACACACACACACACACACACACAGTTTCAATGGACAGAACTTGCGTTCTATTAGTTAGTTAAAATTTTTCTATCGTTTTTTACTTAATCTAATTTCTATTTTGTTTCTAGAGTTATGCGCATTCGAAGACTAAAGCAGAAGTAAGAGGAGGAGGTAAAAAACCTTGGAAACAAAAAGGTACGGGAAGAGCACGTCATGGTAGCATACGATCACCTTTATGGAGAAAAGGTGGTCGAATTCATGGTCCCAGATCGCATACTACTCATTTCTATATGCTACCATTTTATTCTCGCATTGCTGGTCTTACATCAACATTATCCGTTAAACTTGCTCAAGATGACTTACATTTGGTAAAAGATTTGGAAATACCTTCCAATGAACCATCTTATATCAAGCAATTGATTGAAGAAAGAAATTGGGGACCTTCTGTGCTTATTGTAGATAGCGAAGATATTATGCCGGTTAATTTGACCATGGCAACGGATACTATACCCCATGTAAATTTAATGCCTGTTTATGGTACATATTTATCTTATTATATCAAATACTAATAAGGGTGTTTCAAAATACATTGGCATAATTCGATTACTATGTGGATAGCCTATTTGTAATGCCTTGCCTGATATATACATTATATAATAAATATTGTATTTAATAAAATTTTATATTTTTAGGTTTGAATGTGTACAGTATGCTAAAACATAATACATTGATATTAACACACAGAGCGGCACGATTGATAGAAGAAAAACTATTATTTCATTTGAATAGATCAGACAGCAAAAAGTTGTTAGGGAAATTCAAATTAAGTCAACAGTAAATGGCTTATTACATCGCTTAATCAACACTTACATAGATTATTTTTATTTAGTGTGTGTAGCATCTTTGTCATATTTTTTTGAATTAAAAAAATAAATCTCTTAACTAATAAGTATCATACGAATATTTTTTCTCCCATAATAATTCTAGATAATGAATATTTTACTGATTATAATTAGATTTGCTTATTAATGGTTTATAAAAATTGTTACCTGGTACCTGAATTAATGTTTTTATAATCTAAGGATAATATTTTGTTAATTTTAAATGCACAATCTAGTACACAATAAAATAATAGTTGTAGGATATTTAAAGTTCATTTTTTAAACGACAGCGGTACGTTCAACTTATAAATATTTTAACATGTGGCCCATACAATAAAAATGTTCCATAATCCGTTAGAAATATCTCAATATAAAACTATAATGTAATTAATAACAATTGTACCAGGTAAACTTGAATATTTTTCATATATATGTACTATCTATATCATAACATCCAATGTCATTTTTTCCTCAATATAGGTACACTCGCAGATTTCCTTGGCAAAGGCTGTACAAAGTTTGAAAAAAATATAAATGCGAGGGGTAAAAATGAAATGATTAAATTGTTAAGATATATTTGATATTTACCGGAGGGTGAGGATCAATGCCAAGCATTCTTTCACGTATAGCCCACCTTACAGTCGTGTGTTTCGCTTCTCCAGGAAATGCTATCTGCTTCCATTCTTCCTGATATTTTTGATAAAGAGCAACTGGATCGCATTTCTTATTTGTACTTTTTTGAACATCTGGATGTAATCGCCATGGTCTAATAACTAAAACAAATTTATTAACATACTTTTATACATATATTTATACTTTTATTTTTAATTCTTAATTTAAAAGATTTATTATATCTTACATGATTTATGCATTGAACAGCTTGAACTCTTAGTACGTGGAAGACTTTGCGATCGAACAGTGACAGAATGATTGGAGGATATACTTTTGGATCTTGATTTATAGTTATTCTCTACAATATTTGGTGCACCAATCAATTTGTTGCAATCTGGCAATACCAGCTTGGAATGTACTGGTTGTTCTTGAGAAATCGTATTATATTTATTACTATCATAGTTCGCATTATAAACATTCTGCATGGAATAAGAAGTAACCGAAGATTGAGTATCATTTTTGGATTGTTGTTGAACACTCGACCGAGATTTATAATTTATGGAATTATAGTCTTTCTTATTTGATCGAGAATCCTCAATAAGGTTTGCTTTATACTTGATATATCTATGTTTACTTTTAACCGGATTCGATTGCCTTTTAAATGGCGTAACAAATTCTTCTTCCAAATATTTTTCTGCTTGATTTTCTTTATCTTCTGGAATACGTTTGATTTTTATTTTTACCAAAGACTCGTTTTCAAAATTGGAAGAAGTTGAATTATTGCTAGTAACACCGTTTAATTCTTTCGATTGTTCGCTAAGAATTTCATGAATCATTTGTTGCTGTTTTTTTAATATTTTCTTTCTTATTTCTTCTTTATGTTGTTCTTTTTCATGTTCCTTTATCTTCTTGTATATCTTCAAATCTTTTAACAATAATGGTAAACAATTAGAAACATATATTCCAGACTTCACGTTTTATGAATTATGATCCAAAATAAAATTCATTTATAGTGAAAACAATTGCTAACCACTATAAAAGTTATAAAAATGTATTTAATGAAAACAACACATGTGTGTGGCGTTATATGAATCCATTACCTTTCATAAAAGCTTTAAGTTGTGGTGCAGTAATACCAATAAATCCCAATGAATTAAGTATCGTGAGAACTTCTCGTGGGTCATCGTTTATGTTAGACATATTATTAAATTAATATAATAATAGAAATTCGACTTTTCATTAACTGTCACGTTTAAGCGATTTCAAATATTAATATTTGTGACGGTTAAAAATAGTCATTGAGTCCACAAATAACGTAGATCAAAAACTACATAATTTAAAATCAATCGATAGATATGATAAGCAAATTTCTACTTATTCTTTACCATATTTCTAATATAATATTATTTTAAATATATCTATATATATATATATATATATTAATGTTATATAAGTGATGTTTTTCTATATTATTTAACAAATTTTATTAACAATATAAAATATGAAAATAAATAATTAGGAGTTGATATTTGTTTTCAACGCGAAACAGTGTCATCTAGCGGTGGAAGCGCATACTATAAATACCGTACGAGACGCGTTTAAATATCGACGAATATTTATGCGCATCAGCAAAGAAATATAAATAAATGAATTATTTATCAATAAAAAAAAATATATGATTTTTAACTGCATGCATAATATTGATTATAAACATTAGATTAAACGACAATATAAAAAATAAAAAATATAACATATCAATGTGCGGTTACACGACATATATAAAATACGGAATATCCATAAATGTTGCGCAGAATCTTGTTTCAGCAATATTTAAAGTTGATCGAAGCGTATTTAATTGTTCATCAGTCTGAAAAGAGACCTTGAAAGGTAATGTCGTCAATAAAGCTTTCGGTTTTCTTCTTTCTGATCGGAGTGATTATTTTGTGACACTTTTATGGTAAGAAAAATTCAAATTTCAATAAATATTTATTTTATTATTTGAATATTTTCATTTTAATTGAATTACCATTAATGTGTTAATGTTGTTAAAATATTATATAGATGATAGACTTTTTTATTTAAGTACACAAAAGTTTATTTTAATTTTTATAGAATCAAACGTATTAAAATATCGAATATGAATAGAAGAAAGAATACAATTTAAAAAAATGATTATTTTTAACTGTTTATTATATAGCGATCGATGCATCATCTATGATTGAAATAATAGATGTACCCTCTGTTGTACGAAACGGTACTGGACCAGTCAAACTCTCTTGCATTTACAAAATCGATGAGAATGAAAATGGTCTGGTTGTTAAATGGTATCACGAGTTGGATCAAATTTATCAATGGATCCCACCGTGTAAATAAACCCTTGGACTATTATAAAAATTCTTATTGTAATTATAAAAAAAAGAAAAAAAAAGAAAAGAAATGGAAAGATTATTGGACATTATTGAGATGATTTATTATATGAAATATAATTATTAATAATATGAAATATATTTTAGTGCCACCCCAAGATATGGGAATAATCACGAACTATTCGAAATATCCAGCAAAAAATCTGATAGAACCGGAAACGCGCTCGATAATCGATTTAAAAATGATTACTCTTGATATGAGCGGAGAATACATGTGCGTTATCAAAACATTTTCTACTGAACATACCAAAGCAACTAGGATGATCGTTTACGGTAATTCGAAGATTATTTTTTTTTTATTTCATTATAAGATTTATTTTTATATTTTTTTGTAGTAATAAATAATTAATACCATTTATTTACAATTCCATAAAGCAATGGATTTCAATGAATGCATAAAAATTTAATTTAGTATTGTTTTAATAATAAATAATAAATATTGTTTATTTACAGTCCCGGAAAGCAGTGCCAAAATTCATGTCACTCGTTTCAATGATAGTCATACTAATATCAAATGTACAGTCTTAGGAGCACAACCAAGACCAACTTTGAAACTTTATATAGAAGGGATAAAAATCGATGATAAATTCGATCAATCATCGTTAATTATTCATGATAATATATATAAATATAATTCGTATGTAATATGGAATAGTATTATAAAAAATATGATTAATCCAGTATTAATAGAGTGCGAGATTTCTATTTCCGAAACGAATTATAAACGAAGAGAAAAAATGGTTTATTATCCTGATGGTATAAAATTAGGATAATAAATTATACAATTATATGAATTATAAAAATTCATTTCTTAAATATTACTCTGACGCAGTTAATTCCTATATAAGTCCAACCGTTAGATTCCTAAAAACACTGTGTTGTACAAATTCATACGAAACTTATACAATACTAAAAACATGTGCGAAAATGTGTTAATGATTCGAAAAATATTAATAAATTTGAAAAGAATAAAATTAACAAGAAAAAAATAACTATCATATTATTTTAAAATACCTAAAAAATACCTTTAAAATGACCTTTTAAAATACCTTGTAAGACAATACATACCTTATAAGAATAAAAAAAATGAATGATGGTGTCTCTATATTAAACATGCTGTTGTTTAATACAGGATTTTTCTTAATTTTCAAACTTTAATATAACAACAATGTATTGAAATGTTTTGTTATACGAAAATTTCCTAAATTTAGGATTCCCAGAATTTCGGAACGCGCTAAAGTAAAATCACATTGCAGAAATCCTGTATTATTAAAAAAAGTTTGTTACCTGTATTTAAAATGAAATGTTGTTGGTATACTTTAGTTAAGAAGGATCTCTTAAGAAGGATCGACAATCGAATGTTAATTAGCTATAATATTCCTATATTTATAGCGGGTACGGCGATTGCGTATAAGTCGAGGGTGGATTATAAGATATAAGTCGGCGGAAGGAGAGGGAAAATTTACTTAGAAATCGAGCAACAGGATCTTCCTTCCGATGCTCCTTAGAATCATTCGTTCGTCAGCTCTTACCTGCAACAAAAGTAAGCGTTCATTTTTAACATTGAATTTTCATCCATCAATAATAGTCAAGTCTATCATAACAATTACTCATTCTTAATTATTCATTTTTATTGAATCATTTTACTGTTATTTTATAAAATTTCATAGACCAAATCGTTTTAAATTTTAACTTCAAATTTAAAACTATTTTGGAAGTTTCGTATTAAAGTTTATTGTAAATTGTTATTAGTGTCGAATTGTTTTTTATGTATAATTTTTAAATCACATAATTTTCATTTAGAAATTAGTGTTCGCAATTGTATTTAATTAAATGTTTTTTATTATTATTGTTAGCTGAAAACAAGGAAGAAAAGTATAATTGAATTAATAAAAAAGTAACCAAGTTGGAATATAACGCAATGATGAGCCGCATCTGTGTAATTATCCTTATTGCAGGTAAATTCATTCAAATATTTTTAATAGATGTTTCATCTTTTTTTATCGCTGTTATTTTTATTGTAATTTGAATTTGATTTTTTCTACGGATTTTTAAAGTGAATATTTCAATAAAAATATTATTATTTAACTTTATCGAATAAAATATAACACGTTAGAGAATTCAATGAATGAATCAAAGAGATTATAGATTAGATTGAATTAATTAATGAAAACGCTATGTGTTCTCTGTACTGTAATCCTATTAGTTATCCTACTCTATGTTATTTATAAAAGAATTTCTTTCATCGATCGAATCAATTGAAATAATTATTAAAAAAATAAAAAAACATTAATACAATGTGTAATTATGTTTGTCCAAATGAAGACCTGAACATAGAATTGTTTTATCCATTTTTCCGATTTCATTTCTTTGATAAAAATAGTTTGTTAAGCATTTTGATTAAACAAATAATTGTTATTATTTTTGTTTAAATTAAAAACGATGTATATATGCATATTTCTATGCATAAATAATTAATTGTATTAAATTATACTAAATTTAATTGACGTGTGTGTGTGTGTGTGTGATATTACTTTATATTGATTTTATTAGAATATTTGATTCTTTAAGTCCCTTACGAGGAATACAAAAATATCGAAAGTTATAAAAAAGAAAGTCGTTTAAAATTATGCGTCAATTTACAGCTTAACAGAGCAACTTGTAATTACTTAATTGACATTCATTACCGATAGAGAGGTCGTGCTACCACATCCATAAATGCATCGAGTGTAGTCCAGTCGCCATAGTGTTTTCATCTAACACTCACCCTTTTTCTCTTTTTACAAACGTTAAACATATTTTTGTTAAAAATATGTTAGCACTTTTTACGGAATTCCTTTGACAACAATTCCCTTGAAAAATGTTTCAAGGGAACGAAAATGGAGATTCGAATTTACATTAGATTAATAATGTATTTATTAGAATTTTTAACTATATTATATTTTATAAATTATTTATGAGAGATCTATTTGATCAACACACACGCACACTGATGTTTATATTTTTTAAATTATAATTGAATTAAATTCGATTAGAAATTATTGTAATTTATAGATTATATAAATAAACATTTTCTTTTTTTTTTTTTTCAAATAATTTGCTATGCGCTTATTTTAATTTTGAACTATACTATATTTTATAAAAATTATTTTTTACCTTAAAAATAAATTGATATTCATATGCTTTTGAATCATAATTGAAAATAATTTATATACCGAACTTTTACGAAAAATTCTTTTTTTACGTAACTTTAATGACATATTTATAAATATTTTAGTTTGTGCTTTATGGACTTTGGGAGAGACTTTATCATGTGACCAATGTGGACAAGAATGTGCTGGAATTTGTGGTACACGACAATTCCGAGCCTGTTGCTTCAACAATATGAGAAAGAGAAATTCTAACTTCTTATATAAATTTGGAATGAAGCCACGAAAATATATAATACCATTCTATCGTCTGGCTTGCGACGCATAATATTAGATCTATTATATTATCTGATATACTTACGATTATTTCAATGATTTATATTGTTTCAACTAATCCCCTATATCTGATCAAATATTTTTTTTTCTGAATAAACGAATTGTTGCATGATATTAAAGATATTCTAGAGCAGTACGTACTCAGGGATAATTCTTTGATTACAATATAAAATATCTTTGATTGTCTGATTAATTATTTTCAAGATACCAATCTAATAATTATATCCATTTTCCCCATTTGGTAGTATTTTCTTTATTATTAATCCACATTCTATAATATTTATCAATTTATTTTATCGTTTATCTTGTTTTTCTTACTTACCTATTAATAAGCCACATTTTTATTAAGCATTATTATAATAAAATAATTCTAATTAGGAATAAATTCGTGTAGTATATAATGAGAAGATTAAAATGAAATTAAAATATTCTCTATTGATATATTTATAATTTATACTTTTTTCTGTTTGTTTTACATTAAAATTAAGTTGTTTCTCGTATCATATTTATTGCTTTCCTAATTAATAATTGATTTTTCTCATCGGTACATTTGTTCGATTGCTTCAGTAATTTATTACACTGTTTCTTAATAATATTCCATTGCAACTTGTCAATTCCTAGATAATGGTCCTTTTTTAAAAGTGTAATCAAATCTGATTTTGTCATATTATCGAAATTAAAAGCGACGTTTTCATTGGAGGTTTTATCGCGTGATTTAATCGATTTCCTTTTTCTTTTACATTTTTTTTTTTTTACTTTAGGTTCCAATTGACATATTACACTATCACTATTGCTAATTAAAGAACAATTGTTTTCTTCCTTTATTTTCTGTTTCTTACAATTAGATTTTAATTCAATCATATGTTTAGTATCATTTTCGTGTTTTTGATCAATTACCGATTGTTTTTGTTCTTTCAATGATTTTTCGTTACGTTTTCTTTTTTTGAAATTTATCGCACAGCTTGAACGATCAACAATTTCTGAAAAATAATGTAAACAAATGTTTAATATATTTAATGTATATTTTTATTTTATAACTTTTTATTTATAACTTTTTCATACCTCCGAGATCATCACTCATATGAATGGAGAGTTCGGTAACATTCTTTGAAACATTTGGTTTACAAATATTTTCCGATACGTCGGAGATCAATTCAGTGGTTTCTAATTTCATCAACTTATCTGTCAAATCAAAATTTAAATCCTCATTTAAGTTATCGTCTTGAAATTCAATCAATTTGAACATCTTGTCCTTCAAAATATTTTCTTCGAGGATGCTATGGTAATATAAAAAAATTATTTATAAAACACAAATTTTTTTAACTACAATACTTTAATTAGTTTATTTAATAAAAATACCTCGATTCATTTTCATCGAGCCATGGTAAAGCAAGCCATGATTTTAAATCAACCGGTAAGGTGTCATTTTTGGAAAGCCAAGGAAGACCAACTGTTTTGAACGTATTCAAGAATCGATGGAGGCTGTTATACCAAATGCAAGACCTTTTAACTAAATTTTTTGACAATACCCTGAAAATATAAATAATATATATATGAAAACTAAAATAAAATATTTTTAAAAATACATATATAAATAAATGACATACCAAATTCTACTTATGACTGCATATGCTACAAGCGTAATAGTCCACGCATGGCCCAAGACGACGCGGGATCGTAAAAAAATGCCAGCATTCTTTGTTACCTCCTCAACTCTTGCTAAAAGCTTTGCAAAACCTTGAGTTCTGACAAGAATATACTCCAACATTTGTCTGCTCGGCAATATAACGAATCTGCCGTTTAATTCGATGTTACTTTTAAAATTTTTGTATTCTTTTTCAAGCGCTAAATTCAAATAATTAAGTAAAGCTCTGTTAACTTTTTCCATGTTCTTAAAACCCTTGTCATTGCGAAATTTACACTTCATCCGGTAAATAATTCTGCTTAATATTGCCGCTTCTTTGTGAAGATCATTTTGGGCTTCTAAATCTTTAATAATACGTTGTAAAATCGCATTAAGTCCTTTGATATCTACATAGGAAAATAAAGTTACAATATATATTAATCATATTTATAAAAATATAAATTTTTAATAGAAATTGTGCAAATTTTGGGTTAGAATATATTCTTACCAAATTTCTGAGCTTCAATACGCCACGTGATATTTGGTGGATGTTCTATGTAAATTTTATTCCAAATAGCTTCCATATTTTAATTTACAAAATGTAATAATAATTTTTATATTATTTAAATACAAATGTTAATCTCAGACATTTGTTTTTAATGAGAAGTTACTGATTTCACAGCACCGAATGTAGAATTTGAGGTTATGAATCACACACTCCGCACACACATCACAAATCATTCATACGTATGAGTGCATCTGTGAATATAAATTATTTTATAATTTTATTTATGCCATTAAATTTAGTAATTTCTCTTATAATTGAAAAAATCAAATTATTTTGTTTGTATTAATAATATTATTGTAAACGACCATGGAGTCTATATAGCTCCTACTAAAGTCAAGCTGCGCTGAGCACGGTTAGTACTTGGGAACACCGTATGCTGTTGACTCCCATTTTCCGCCTAGTTAGTTATAATACCTAGTTGGTCCCAAGCTCAGACAAAGGAGCTTTGGACCTCTCAACCTTCGAGGGTGAGGCCAGCAACCTACCCTGGGTAAAAACAATAAAGCGCTCCCGGAAATAGCAATAAAAGCTATGACAGGACGAGGTCCTAATAAAAAAAGAAGAAGAAGAATATTATTAATATTTGATAATTTTTTGTATAATAATAACTGAACGTAAACGAGAACATTTAGGAATTACTGTACAATCATATCGGGTAAACCAAAAGGTTTAATTGGAATTAGTCGGTAAAGAACAAATGTTCCAGGTGAGAAGGGACCACATAGAATTAATTTATTTAACCTGTAATAACTGAAACCACCTAGAATAATTAGACGATACATAAGATTAGTCCATTGTCCACAACCATGGGCAAGATTTGGTGCTGATACGAATCTGATAATGAAATTAAAAATAATTCAATGGTTTAACAACCAACTGGAGAGAAATATGTGATAAAAATATATTATTATTATCATATAATTTATTTAATATACTTTATTTATATAGTTTTCATATAATTGTATAAGAGACGTTGGCGTTCTTGGCGTCACTATTGATAATGCTACTTTAAAATGATCTTTCGTAACAATAGCAGCGTCTAAGTTCTCTTCGAGCGAATTCATTGCTGCTTCGTGACATATTGCTTGAATTTCAGCTCCTGAATAACCTTCAGTAAGCTCAACTAAATCCAGTATATTTACATCTTCTGCGATTGGCATTTTTTTGAGCTTTATTTCAAAGATTTCTTGTCTCGTCTGACAATCTGGTAATTTAACGTAAATTATTCTATCTAAACGACCAGGACGAAGAAGAGCCTGATAAAATGAATGATGCATTAGTTAAAAATATTTGAATGAAATATAGATTGCATATCAAATACAAACTTTGTCTATTTTATCAGGACGATTCGTGGCTGCTACTAATGTAACATTTCCTAAAGCAGTGATGCCATCTAATTCTGTAAGTAGTTGAGCTAAGACCCGTTGTTCAACGTTACTTCCATTACTACCCGATGAAGATCCTCTTTCTCCCCCAAGGGCATCGATTTCATCTATAAAAATGATAGAGGGTGCAACCTGTCGAGCCTTATGAAAAACATCACGTACAGCTTTCTCGGATTCACCAACCCACTTTGAGAATAGTTCTGGACCCTATAAATAGTAGCAATTGTATTTAATATGTCATAATAAAAGAAAATATTTATTGTTAAGTAGATTACCCTGATATTTAAAAAATTGACTTTGCTTTCTGTAGCAAGAGCTTTGGCGATCATGGTTTTGGAACAACCGGGTGGACCGAACATAAGCACTCCTCTAGGCGGGGTAATTCCCATTCTAGTGAATGCTTCAGGATATCTCAAAGGCCACTCAATGGATTGTTTTAATTTTAATTTTAATTCTCTTTGTCCACCTATATCCGACCATCTAACCATAGGAACTTCAACCAAAATTTCTTTCATTGCAGATGGTTTAGTTACAGTTAAAGCTTTATTAAAATCATCTATTGTTACATTTATTTCATAGTTTGTTTTAGAATCGATAACATTAATAGAATGCTGACGTTTAACAGCAGCCATCAATGCATGCGAACACAAGCCATATATGTCAGCACCAACAAATCCATGAGTGGAAAAAGATATATTTATTAAATCTTGTTGTAACAAAGTATTTGGTATTCTTTTGAGTAACTTTGATAATATTTCTAAGCGTGTACTTTGAAGAGGTACATAAACTTCAAATTCTTTATCTATTCTTCCAGGTCTTCTTAAAGACGCATCTACAAATTCAATTTTCGATGTGGTAGCTATTATAATAATATTATCTTTTGTATTTTGTAATTCATCGAAAAGTGATTTTATCGTAGCAAGAACTCTTCTTCCCTGATCTGTACTTGAGCTACTCCTCTTTGGACATAATGTATCGATATCTTCCAAAAGTATTATACATGGAGTATTATCTTTTGCTTCAGTAAAAATGTCTTTCAGCTTCCTTTCAGCTTCATCCATAGATTTACTATAAATGTCTGAACTGTGAACATTAAAAGAGTTGATGTTGTACTCTGATATAATAGCATTAGCGATCATAGATTTGCCAACTCCAGGAGTACCATAAAGTAAAATTCCTTTGCCGAAAAAAAAATCACCAATATTACATTTATTTAATGCAATATCCATTACATCTTTTATATCTGCTATTAAATCATTATATCCTCCTATATCTTCTATTTTATACTTTACTTTTTTCTGTTCTTCCTCAGTTATTGATACATCGTTCTGAATGATATATTTTGTAGAATACAAAGCCTTGTAATATTTAACATTGGATTTATCTGTAGTTAAATGCAAACAATTGAAAGACGTTAATAAATCGTCATCTATGTGTGTTGTGTCATCATTCTGATCTATTGAAGCTGCTACGATTACGTATATCAATTTTCTTCCATAGTAGGAGATGCTTATCCTATTCCCAATACAAAATATTTTGCCTTCATTAGAGTTTTTGAAAAGTATCTCCAAATCGGTAGACATATACAATAATGCGTGTTTCCCAGTACACTTGACAATAATTTCCTTAGCCGCATATATATTGACCTTTGCACTTTGTACTTTAATTAAATCTTTTAAGTTGTTTAGTTCAATAGCTAAAAACATTGAGCGATTATGTATCATATCTCTTCAATAATATAAATAAATTTAACATAAAGATATAACTTACTAGATTTAGGTAAAGAAACGCTCAATAATGATTTGTCATTGGCAAGCCAAGCTATTTTAACAATAATGCTATTTTTTGTCGCAATAATAACAGGATCTGCTATGGCAATATTGCATAGCTGCATTACAGTCTGTGATAGAAAGACCATGTCGTTTAAATCTTGTGCAGATATATTTGTTGGCGCTGATCAAACAAGGTATTAACTTAAAAATATAAAGTCATATTAAATAAGCGTAATCAATGATATATATATATATATATATGTACCTGGAGCCTTATAAATTTCTAATGTACTATGTAAAGTATCATTGAAAATAAAGCTGTGGTTCCAATTGTCAAAGGAAGGTGGGCAGTTAGATTCATGTAATGTTACATCATTTTGACCATAAATGCACTGACATTTCTCACATGTCGTTAATGATGATAAACTTTTTCTAACTTTAGGTGACATTCTAAAATAAAATAACAGTTACAAATTTATTCCATCAATTTTTAATAACAATTTTATGCGAAGAAAAATAAATTGATAATTAACATCTTCGATATAACCTAAAAGAAGAACAAACAAATTTCAATTGAATCAAAGATACATGAAAAGAATGAAAAAAGTTTTATTGATATAATTAGCTTGTATTATTTATAAAAAATAAAAAAATAAAAAATGCTTTAATCGATCATTAGAAAAAAAATATTTCAATAAATTACATGTGAGTATTTAGCATTTATAATCCAGCGTGGTACAGCGAATCGTCGGTAATGTAGATTACTAGAAACAAATTTTTTTTATATGAGTATATTTAAGTATTATTTTATTTTATTGTCGATAATTAATAATAATAATTATCTAANNNACACACATACAGAGATAGTATATAGTAGAGATCTGTTCGACGAATACACGAAGAAATGACATAAGAAATTCTGAACGTACCTAACGTATATACATATATGTAATACTTATATATATATATATATATATATATAACAAATATAATAAATTATTTTTATTTATAGGAAATACACGCTATGGTTTCATAAAATTTATTTGAAATAAAAAATACAATAAAAATATAGACTTTTAACGAATATTTTAACAGATGGATCCGAGCCTGAGGACGAATCTGACAATGAGATTGATGCGGTGATTTATAAGTAACGATAATGACTCGGAATTATTCTTTGCGGTGATACTGAAGGGGTGTTAATGAGTCGAGAACGTTAAGAAGTCCCTTGATGCAATCAACAATGATGATGCAGCCGGTCAAGGCATTGGTGGTAAATTACGCTGAAGGAGAGAAGGTGATTTAACAAAAAAAGAAACGTGATAGAATGACCAAACGAATAATCTTTTCGTGTTTGTTCTTTTTGTATACCTTCATTGCATTAGTGTCGACGGTAAAAAAAAAAAAAAAAAAAAAAAAATTTGTGAACAAATAAATTTCACGAAAAAAACGTCTTTGCAAAATTTTCTTTTTCTTAATAATTTTGTAACATATTATAATTTTGAATATGATTAATTAATATGAAAACTATTTTGCTGACGTTCTACAGAGTAAATGAAAACATTAGGAAACATGCTATTAAATTTAAAGTAAAATATAAAAGCGGTTTAAATTGATCATTCTAACTGATCACTTAAAATTTAATGCAATTTCTAATTGAAAATATTTTGTAGAGTTATAAAAAATGTCGATCTATCAAGAACGCTCCCTCTATAGTTGTAATTACCAAAAATTCCATTTCTTAATTAAATTTTGTTGCGACAAATACTTACTTATTGTTAAACTCACAGTTAAACAATATCGTTCATTTGAATTTAGAGAAATCTTTAAATCGATCATAAATTAATATCGGAGATATACATTGTTTCAAATGTAAAAAATGTTCATCTATAAACATGATGATGACACGAGAAGAAAATCAGGTAAAACAATAATTATGTAAAATTGGAGTTAACCAATTGTGATGTTTAAACGGTTTGGTTTCATGACTTCCGTCAACTGTATATGTGAATATTAACGATATTGATATAAAATCTATACGTCATTGTAGATGTAAAATAACTGATTTGGTCGGATGTGTAAGATAAGAACAGACAGATAGGCAAGCAAGCAAGCAAGCAAGCAAGCAAGCAAGCAAGCAAGCAGGCAGGCAGGCAAGCAAGTGGCCAAGCAAGTGGGCAAGCAAGTGGGCAGGCAAGCGGGCAAGCAAGCGAGCAGGTTCAGCTAAATGATCTCGGAGTGATTGCCGGCAAAGTCGGCAAAGGCAAAGTGATGGACGGCTCATCAGGAGGCCCCCGACGTTCCGTACCAAACGAGATTAATAGAGATCCGGCTGTCAGCCGGACGCCTCACCGTCTGAGCGAGATCTGAGCTGGTAGCACCAACCAGACGGCCAGTCTTCCCGCAGATCGCAACCTGCGTGGGCAAGAACCGATATCGTGATCGATCGTACGGTCTAAGTCTTCTTTGAGCAATTCATTTCCTAGGCTAGTCCGCGTGTTACAAAAACGTTTTATCCTCTAGTCACTTCAGCAAATATTTCTAATGAGATAACGACAGTGATAATTACACGTTATAGTTGATTAACCTGATAACTAGATTAGAGAGAAGGAGAGAGGGGTAGAGAGAGAGAGAGAGAGAGAGAGAGAGAGAGAGAGAGAGAGAAAGAACAAATACAAAATTATAGTTTATCAATTGTATCGTAGAATTTGGTTTGTTCTTTTTTTTCTTTATAAATAAAGGTCCATCTTTATTTTCGTACCGATGCGAATGCAAAGCACGAGGGGATGGTGGAGCGTCCTCGGCAGTTTTGCTCTGATTTTTCTCGCCAATATACGATTAGGTAGGCTATCCACACTAGCAGGTTGTGCGACAACGTAATAACTATTTCTTGTTAAAGAATTTGTCTATCTTTTTTTTTTCTATTTCATCTAAATCACACAGAGAAAATCTATTATAATTGATTGCAATATAGTTTCTTACTAGTAACTATTTATTTCTTAACGATTAAAGATTGATACTGATAGTTTTGAAATGAATCAATTAATTTCGAAAAAATTCGTTTGTTTTGTAGCTTTCAGCGAGAAGGATTTGGCGGGAAAAGCTCATACGGAGGAAATACGGCAACATCTTTGCTGTGCAAGGCATGAGAAACTGATCGACGTCGGTTATGGTAAGTTATATTTGATTAATATTACTTTTAATTTACATTTTATAAATGAAAATTATGCGGAAAATGGACATATATCGCGTTAACATTACGTAAGCAATTCCTTAGCGAAAAAAAAGTAAAAAGTGGGTTGCATAATGCATCATGGGCTCGTTCGTCGTTAGAAAATATGACCTTGTCTTCGTTGGACACCATCGAGCAAAATTATTATTGGGTGTTCAATCAATTGACGCCCGGTGTCGATGTCGAGGGTGATGGAACGTCCGGTATTTTCGCATAACACATATACACATACGAGCACACATCATCACTAATTCGTGATTTAGAATGCCGGCTCGTTTCGACGACCAGAATTTCTTATCGGCGGATCGCTTTGACCATATATTAATCATAAGAATATTCCTCTTCTTCGATTCATTGACCGTAATAAAATCTTGCGGACCTCGAGAGATATCAACTTGAGAAATGAGTTCGTATGTAAGAGATTGAGAATGAAGGGATTAATATTTCGTGGAAGTGTTATTTGTGGGTTCACTAAATTGCCGACAATATATCATAGTTAAACACATACGTCAGTAGATTTATTTGAAAAATGAATGTAACTCTAGTGCAGTTATTAATTTAAGAGGAAATTTTATATAAGCATTTGCTTGTATATATTTTTTTACGATTTCATAATTAAATCGTAGAAAAATAAATCGATAGAACAAATTTTTTCTCTCTCACCCTGTTGACTATTTAATTTAATTTTATAAGAACCTATCATTGTTAATTCTTACGATTTATTTCATTTAAGACTCTGTTTATATGACATCATTTACATCACATTTATAATAAAACTTTAATTTTTATTCATGATATTGAATTATAATATACGTAAAAGGACAATTTTTAGCAATCAGAAAATAAATTCCAATAATATTTGTGGTTGTAGAATAAATAAATGCAAAGTATTACAAAATTTTCGAATTATATATTAAAAATACAGTAGTCACAGTACTTCCTAATCTCCATATAGATATGTCAATATAGAATATTCAATGGATATTTCAATATTTATAAAATTATGTCTAAATATATATTTATGATTTTTATGTTCGTTCTCTTCAGAGTATTAATGCATTTAATTATTTTTAGGAATATCTGGAGAAGTTATACAAATTGATATCGGACATTGTCGAAAGCTCTGTCCTCGACATGTTTCCGACGATCCCGGCGATGCTAGCAAACCGGCTGTTCAGGTAAATATTTTCAATCAAACCAGGAAACATTTTTTAACGTAAATCAAGAAAACGCAGGAAAATTAGTTGATACAAAAATGATTTGAAAAATTATTTAATTTAATTTTTAAAATATCTACAATTTGCTTTGAAACAATCTTTTAAAAACATATTTACAGTAAGAACACTCCTAATATTTAATTTACTATAAAATAATGAAATTAATTTCATCTATGATTCGTGATTGAAATCTTATCAACATCTTAAACGAAATGTTATTAAATGCTATCTTAAGAATATATTTAATAAAAGTCTAATAAAATGAGGATCAAGGGATGATAATGGAGATGTTATGGGAAAGACTTAGAACAAAAATAAAAGAGATTTTAGGTGCATATTGAAGCAGGAATGCAGCAGCATTCGGGAGGGCCTACGTGACTATGCGTAATCTGTGACTCATATTAGCGGGATGCACCAGGTGCAAAAACACTGTGCGGCTGATTGCCGCATCAGGTTCCATACGAACAAAAAGCCCATCCTGCCGGATTGAAGTTTATCGAACCGGTCCATGAGTCTCATTCGAATTCCACGCTCTGGATTCTTATGGTTGTTTGAAAATGGAGAATGCCAGGGCAACTTTGTTTGAAAATAAATCAGAAAATTGCAAAAGAAAAGAAAAGAAAATAAAGGAAAAGAAAAAAATAATGTCGGCAATTAGGTGGTCATTGAACTCGCCAAAAAACCAGACAAATTCAACAAATTTCAACAATAAGTGATCCTATAAGGTCAGAACTACGCTTATCGAAAGCCTCATCCGATAAGAAAATATTTTGAAGATTTTTTTAATACTAAAAATAATCGAAAATGTATAAATGATCAGAATAATACTATAAGTATATCTGCACGCGTACGATGAAAAATTTTTAAAATATTTTAGACAATCTAAATACGTTTTCAATAATGATAAATGTGCATGTTGACTTATAAAATGAATTTAAACAATACCTATATGATTATTTCGTCCTTGAATGAGTTTTACAATAATTTGTGGTTATTTTCAAATAATTATAATTTGACAATCAGTGAAATATAGAATCGTTTGAATTTACGATCTTGTATTTCTATAAATCAAAGTACAAAGACAGAGAAGAAAAAAGAAAAATAGAAACCTGATTACAGCGTGCAGTACAAGCAGATATATTTCAAAGTTCGGTTTCGAAAGAATTTTGATATTGAGAGGAGTATATATGGTTTGAGAGTCCAGTAATATCGGCCGATTATGCCAAGGGCCATGAAGGGTTAAGAAAGGACTGGAACATATTGCAGATTTATGACGCATGAGTTTGACCAATCCAGAAGCTGGAATGTGGCCACGCCAGATATCGCGCGATCGAACAATCTGCACGATTCTACCAACAGCTCACACCATACGTTTGATGGGGTTTTTTAACTATACAAAAAATTATTCATCTTTTTATTCTAAAGAAACAGAACAATTTGAAAAAAAAATTAATACAGTAGAAAAATGTAGAAAGTAATGTAGATAATATACAGATAAATGATATTTTTCAACGAAATAGTAATTAATGACAAAAGAAAATATTAAACATTACAAAAATAATATTGAAACATTATTTTTTGTTTTTTTTTTTTTTCTTAAAAATGAAATATAATATAATTAATCATGTCGGTCGCGCGGTAAGGTAGTTTACCTTAAAGTTATCGTGCATATTAAAAATACATAATAAAACATATATTGAAAATGATAATATATTGTATTATCATTAGTGTATTTAATTAATATATATTATTATTTAAATTTGATACGCGCGTGCACGTATAGAATAATTTTATTTTATATGTATCTTCTTTTAAGTCGATTGTAAAGTTATTTTATAATGATTTAACATTAATATTAAAAAAAAAAAAAATGGTAAGGATTCATCGTTGATACTACAAAATGATCTATGCTTTTCGTTATTATAATGTTTAAAAGTAATTTTCTATTATTTATTAATAGAGTAATAGAGAAAAAATAATGAGAAACTTTTGGTATATGTTTGAGTTCAATATGAGAAGATCCGAAGAAATAGATCCTGTTCAGAGGATGAGTATTTGGAGTGTTCCTTCGCGTATCGCTTCCTTGCTTGGGTGGAGGAGGTTATTTTCGTCACGTAATGCAATCCGATTGGTGTATTTACGATCTTGCAGCTCACCCACGCTTCTCTCCAGGAGTGAGAAACAAGTTGAGAAGATGATGGTGTTGCACGCGATATGCAAAGGAGAAGAGAGAGGAGAGGAAAGAGGGCTGCTTGAGGACGATGTGTTTTGCGTCCTTGGAAGGTCGAATCGTCTTGGGTCAGCAAACGTGGGCGCCAGCCTGTCCACATACTAAATCCCAAGAATCACGTTCCTTTAAGATCCAGGAGGGCAAATGATCCATATGAAAAATAATATATTCGATCTATCCTTAAGAAATTATTATAATATCCCTAAGAGAAAGAAAACACACAAATAATTATTCAATCTATTTTCATATTATAAGGAATATGAAAAGAGTGATTAACATGTAACGTGATTAACATGTAACGTGATTAACATGTTACGTGATTAACATGATACGTTTACACGAACCAAGAGTTTTATTATCAGTATTTTTCAATTCCTTAAGATCTCTCTGGATGGATGATTTAAATTTATATTTTTGATGATATATTGTTAGAGAAAAAAAATATTTGTTGTAATATTTGTAGAGATGTTCGCAAGATGGTCACTGTCGGCCAAGGGCTGCTAGACTGGAAAGAGTATCCACATTGCAGGGAGTTCGTATTATCGAGGCTGTTGATGCTTGCGATTGTTCTTCAGATTCCTCTTGTAAAAGAGAATCCTATACGCATCTTTTACATTCTGGTACACCGTATCAGGTCATTATCGATGTTGGGGTTTGCATAGGACATTGCGGCAAAGGTATTGTCAATTATTTATCAAATATTTATCAAGAATAATATTTGCTTGGCGGTTGGAAAATAATTATATAGGATTTCTCTCCAATGAATTTGAAATAATTTAATTATTTTGAAATTCGTGTATACCATTTGTTTCTATTGTATAAAATGGCACGAAATTTCTTGGTATACACCGGATAACAGAAAAATATTATTACATTCAATTTGACATTTAAAAGTGATGATTATTATTGCACCAATCTAATTAAATTATAATATATTTTATTCAAATAATCATAATATTATTTATATATATGTTTTGTTTGTTGTTTTTTTTAAGATCTTGGTTGCAAACCTACAAGAAATAACACAGTCAGCGTTAAAGGACCAAATGGTAAATAAAATATAAACGAAGTATCATTGGAAATTCTAATGTAAATAATATTTAAAAAATGTTTATGTTTTCAAGGAGACGAAGTGTATCCAGTTATTGAGAAATGCAGTTGCGTCGGTAATTGTCATCGAATGGATCATATGGAAAAAGTGTTGGATTTCAGTGAAGTTGAGATTAAAGAGGGTACCAATACGACCGACGTCAAACCTATAATCAGAGTAAGTGGTATGAAATAAATTTTCAAAGGATTGTTCAATTGATCTTAAGACGATATTTGTTCTGATTGTATTTCTCCAGGAAATCAATGTTGGTCAATGTGTTGGAGGTTGTCCTGGAAACGAAACAGAAACTTGCATTTTACGTGACAAACGAGACCCAGCCAGATGTTTAGCTGGTCTTTATTCCAAACAACATACTTGCACACCTGCGAGATTCAAAGTTCACGAATACAGGTACGATCATTTGTATGTTTTAAATATAAACATATTTTTATTGGATAAAAATATATATTTGAAAAAGAAAATAGTATAACACGATAAACGTTCTTTTAGAACTCGACGAGGATCGAAACGCGAAGTGATACAAATAACGGAATGCATTTGCGTATAATCATCGTTGAAAAAGATGCCAATTTTTTGATCAACAAGAAAAAATAAGAATCGGAGACGAAGATGTTCTTAGGATAGATAATATCCTTTTACGTTTAGCGAATGAACGAGATGTTAAGATCCATCTAATTTTATTTTTTATTTTTTATTTCATTTTATTTTAGATCTCTATCATTTAGTTACGTGGCTAATAAATTTTGTAATGTCTTCTTTTCTAAAGAGAATTCATTCATTAAATTCACTACTTTAATTGGCAGGATGTTTATTGTCCTTGCGTATAATAGTTGTAATGATGTATAGGTTAAATCATCAAATAATAATGAATTATTTTCAAATAAATTTTGGAAATTTTTTGATCTAACAATATGAAATGTTATATCCTTATATCATACCGAACGTATAATAATATACATATAAATATATTTAAAAATATACAAATATATATAAATAACAGAATAGACAATTTTATACGTGTAAAACTAATTAATGAAAAAAAGTAGTCAATTTTTAGGACACAATCTAATAGATTATTAATATTATAAAATATCTAAATCGTAATATAAAGATAAGTAACTTAATTGTTACCTCTGAATTCAAATGTTAGGATATCTTATATTTTATATATATATACGTACTTACTTGTTTAGCATGAGTTCTCGTCGCATACGTTATTCCCAAGCAATGCAGTTAGAAGTAAAAGACCGAAACTAAATGAAATTCGAGGCGACAGTCTCGATACGCGAGGAAAGAAAACGTGGGCGAACGGTTCATAAAAATACGCTCGTGACTTGTGATCAGTCATCGCCCTCGTATTAAAATAAAAAAAAATAAAATAAAATAAAAAAGAAAAAGACAAGCAGAAGAAGAAGAAGAAGAAGAAGAAGAAGAAGAAGAAGAAGAAGAAGAAGAAGAAGAAGAAGAAGAAGACGAAGAAGAAGAAGAAGAAGAGACCAACGAATTATCTAAAACGTTCATCCACCTAAATATCGTGTCGCGGGCATAGCTCGATGCTTACGAATCCGTAGAATTTAGGAAACGTCGTGCTTTTTATAATAGCTCGGCACTGTCATCATCGCTTTGCCATTTCTATCGTCTCAATAACACACACACACACACAAATAATATATAGAAAGAGAGAGTAAGAGAAGGGGTGTCTCAAAAGTCACTTTACCGAGAACAGAAAAGTACAAAACAAAAAAAAAGATCGTTATTACTTTATTAATAGATTGAAAATATTTTCTTTTCTTCTTTCAAACATAAATTTTCACAATGTTGATAAGAAAGTTTGGGGCCTACAATACCGTTCCTTCCAAATTTCTGGAAAACAAATATTTATCATTTATCTGCTAGATAAATCAACTCTTAGGACTACAAATAATTAATTTGTTTTTATGAGAGATATTATTTAAAATTCATACAAACAAAATGATTTGATGGCAATAACACATAAGAGTAATAGTTTGACGAAAGTGTATAAAACTAAATTGTTTTCTACAGATTTTTAAAAAGAGTAGATTAAAATGAGAGGAAATATTAAAGATGAACTAAATTTGTACTTAAAATTGATCAACTTCTTTTTATAAAAATAATAATAATAGTAAGAGAGAAGTAAACAAATTGGAAGTATTTTTCGAGATATTTTAGCATAAAGATGAAAAAAATAAAGATATAGAAATATTGTTTTGACAGTGGGTTAAAGGGTCAAGGTGTGTTGCCGTTGTTGACAATTATGCGGAGGACAAGTTAAGGACTTGGATATGGCTCTGTATATATAAATGCGTATGTGTGTATAAGAAAGAGAAGCGCCAATGTCGAGCGGGGAGTAATGCGGGGGAAGGAACAACTCCCGGCATAGCATAAAGGTGACTCCTCGCAGCGAAAACCTCCCATATGCCACTTAGCGTCCCGTTGAGTTCGGCAAAGTGTCCGGTGAAGCAAAGCTATCCGTTCTTTTTTTCGAACGAGACTAACAGAAAAGCAACACGGTGTATTTTCATATTTCTTCCTTGTTTCGTAATCAATCTAGAGGTGTCCAATTCGGGATTATTTGTTGTATCACATATACACGTATAATCAAATATTATTTAAGGGTGAGTCATTTGTATAGAAACATCGAAACATCTTCGTTGTACGAAAATGTTGATTTCTTTTTTATTTACCGATCAATCTGATTATTATAATAATTATAATAATAATGATAATTAGAAAAAACACACAAAAATTTCTATAGATTTATATAAACAACGAAGAATATATTCGAAGAATATTCGAAGAATAGTGTTTCTATCGATATGACTAACATAACATTTTGTGTTACCATTAGAAAGCAGATTTGTCGCCCCGAAGATCGAAAGCCAACTGTTCGAAAGGATACATTTAGTTGTTCATGTTTACCACTTCGAAGATATCATATCTGTTTATAGCTAAGGGATTTCTTGTTTGTTTCTAATCAAACTTAAGACGTATCGATGAAGACGCGAAGTGCATTGTTGCTATTGTTAGTGATACCAATGATGTCATTGTCAATGCATCTTTCTCCCAGAGAGAAAGACACATATCCCTCAGATATATTTAAGGATAACGATCAAAATTTGGAGAGGACGGAGGAGGGGTTAACTTTGTCTTTCAGTAAACCCAATGAAGGAAACGAGAATGGTAACGAGAATGGTAACGAGAATGGTAACGAGAATGGTAACGAGAATGGTAACGAGAAAAAACGAGAAGACGAATTGGAAAAGTTGAAAAAGGTCCGTCTTGATTTATAACGTTCTTTCTTTTTTTTTTTTGTTTTTTTTTTTTTTTTTTTTTTTTTATTTACATCATTGAGAAGTAATTTGGTTAAAAAAGACGAATGCGCCCGTATGTGAGTACGTGAAATTTGGCGATGAAAATATTGATGAAAATTATTATAAAATTACAGATCTTTGGTATTCGTGGCCAGGGTGATAAATTGGCTCATCATAAAGTGCCACCCCAGTTCATGATGGAACTGTACAATACTATTGCCGATGAGAGTGGTGTCACACGAGGACGAAACCCTTATAACGCTAAAGTCGTACGGAGTTTCATTGAAAAGGGTAAATTGCTTTATTTAACACGATGATCCTTCTCATATATCCAGTAATAACATTATTTTATTTTTATTTTAAAAAATTTATTAATTTAATCCACACTGTCTCATATAATTAATTAATATAATAATATATATTATAGATAATTATATTTTTATGGAATTGGTGCATACTTGAACAAAATATTTCTGCTTTTAATCCCCCAATTTGTACTGCCTAATTTTTTTCCACGTGATAATTTGCATAGAAAAAACATAGTAATTAATTATTTCTGTTTCGTAGATACCTCCTTGTCTTATTTTTATTTCTTTAACGTGTCCGGCCTGGAAGTAAATGAGTCGGTTTTGGAAGCCGAATTACATCTTTACAGAAAGAAAATAGTCGCGAAAACGGAGCCGCCAGCAACGCTTACGTCGTCATATTATTTGGTAAGTGTCGAAGAAAACTAACGATTTTCCTTGTTTGATCTTCACGTTTTACAAGATAATCACTTGTTATCAGTTAAGAGTCTATCAAGTATTGGATGAGAGAAATCTGGCTGAACCGAGTCGTCACAAGTTGCTCAATATTCATTATGTTGAGGCACATACTTTTGGTTGGCAGGTAAGTGACCTCTCTCTTCGAAAACAGTAAAAAAAAAAAGGAATTGATTAAATTCAAATACATGAATTAATTGAAAAGTTTTGAGCTCTGCATAAAAACAAATTTTTCGTACGATCAAATTCATTTTTATTTTGAAAACAAATTTTGTTGAGACTCAAAACTTCGAACAACCTTCTCCAAGTGCTTACCCCACTTTTGTTTTTCTTCTAAACCGAAATCTTCCTAACCAATTGAAATTGAATAGACATAAGAAGAGAAAACAAAATCTATTATGGTTAAAATGATGAAAAAGACAATGATAACGTAACTGTATACAGGTGTTAAACGTCAAGGAAGCGGTACTGTCCTGGGTGAATAGCGATCGAAATCTCGGTCTATTGGTAACAGTTACGACTTTATTCGACGACGAGGTGAATGTCGAGTTTTTTCGGCGAAGTGAATCTCGGCACAACAAACAACCGATTTTGGTTCTCTTTAACGACGACGGTAAAGAGAGGCGATCTGGAATGAAAATCGTTCCGGAGTACTACACGTATGGAAAGAACGATGATATACGTTTCGCTGATGAACAGATAGAAGAGAAGGGCGAGTTGGAAGATCCTTTGTTGGTACAGAGACACGAGAAGGAAACATTCACGAGAAAGAAGAGGAAACACAAAGGGCCCGAATCAATTTGGCGGGAAGATTCCATGGAACGTGATAGACGAGATACAAATTACATTAGAAAATGTCCTAAGAAAATAGTCTCACATAGGACGAAAAGGAGACAAGTTTTAACCTCAATGGAAATTTACGAGAGAGCCATGTTGCGCGAGAAATTAAGTGAAGTATCCGAGAAAGATAATACGAATGAACGCAGAGAAAGAAGATTAACGAAGAGACAGAGTCCCATATGGAGACACAGAAACACGACCGCCTGTTCGAGATACGAGCTTTACGTTGATTTTACGGAAATTGGGCTTTCTTCCTCTATAATTGCACCCAAAGGATACTCCGCTTATCACTGCAAGGGTCTTTGCCAGTCACCGTTGAGTCAAGAACAACAACCAACAAATCATGCCACTGTACAAGGTATCGTTCATTCATTGGGTTTGGTGGATGGCGTTGAAATGCCTTCTTGTGTACCCACGAAATTGCTCAGTACTACCATACTTTTCTATGACGATAACGAGAACGTTATTTTAAAAACGTACGAGGATATGGTTGCCGATCGTTGTGGTTGTCATTAGTTTAATCGAGCTGGATGTTCTTTAATTCTTCTCTGAAATTCTTAGATTTTTGTCCTGAAATCAGTTCAGGTTAACGGGACGCAAACACAAATCGAATGATCGTACAAACTACTTGTGAGTGTTATTCGGAATTTACGAAAAATGATGTCTAACATAAGAGAATTAAGATTAAGTGCTATCATTTTTCAGGGCTTTTCGTTGGGTATTCCGAGTTGAAAGTTTTAAGATAAATATGGTTATTATGATGATTATATTAAAAGATGTTTATTATTTCTACAATGTGTCGAGAGTTATATATTCGTATTGATCGTTTTAAGTCGATCAAATTTTGTCTGTAAATAAGAACATTCCCATGAACGCGTTAACATGCGAGCAAATGTCTACACGCACGCACGCATGCACGCATGCACGCACGCACGCACGCACGCACGCACATACTGTAATGTAATCCATTGTAATTGTTATAACGTGTATCACTGTAAATTATTATAATCATAATTCGTAGATATTAATGATGAGATTTAATTTGTATATATATATATAAATATCTCGTGATAACTGCATTAGGGCATAATTTATAGCTATACAATATATAATAAATGATATTTAAACAAACAATCATTATTATTATTATTATTATTTTGTATTAATATTTCTTTGTTCGTTTCGATTCTCTCAAAAAATGATCCAAAGTAACGAATCTTCAAACTCGTACATTTCTAAAACGTAGGAGGACATATTTATTGTCTGCTATCAAAGGAGCGTCCCAAAATCAAACGCTTCTCTCTCTTCCAACTCCGCGGAATGTTTTCGTGAAGACGAAAACGATGAAATCTACGCTGAAATTTATAATCCCGACGTTAAAATATATGTCGACATTTATTGGTGCTGTTGACGGTGAGTTTGGCGCCGGTGGATTGCAGAAATGCAGTCGCGGAATGTGAAACGCTACCGGTGTTGAACACACTTCTAAGAGTACGTTATGGTAAACAAAAGTTAAGGGTGGCCGGCCTTTTTTTTTTTTTCAAGTACTTATTTCATATTTATTGGAACCACTTCATACATTAATTATCAGCTTTAACAATTTTTTCTCATTATTTTCTTATAGATTATTTTATAATTGTACATATACAAGTTTAAATACTTTGACTAACATCGGTTTCATTTTCAAAAATTTATTTACTAACAATTGTGAAACCTATTGATTTAACTTATAAAATATTAACAATGGAATAAACAAGTTCTTCCACAAATATGATCATTGATATATGAAATATAATATCTCACTTATCCTCGGAAGACATCTTGGATAATTCAATCATTCTCGTTTTGTTACTGTGTAAACAAATTATATATTTCAAAAGAAAAGAAATACTCCTGAGGAAGATTTTTATTACCATAGCCGTATGATTCCAATACAATTACCGTCTGTATCATGGAATATTCGCCCGCTGTGCGAGTGCAAAAATTTCGAAAATTAGGTATACTTACTATTACGTATCATAGTATATCATTTTCAATAAAAATAAAAACATCGTATTATCTTCTCGTTTGTTTTACTTATTTTTATATATTTGCGATCAAAGGGTACGATTAAAATCAGAGGTGGACCGTTAACTTCGGAGCCCAGTTAACCTAAATTAACCCACATTTGGGTTAACTCATTCATCTCATTTTGTCAAAAAACATTTATTTTCTTCGATTTTTAATTTAAATTCTTTTTCTTTTTTATACCATGGGTCCTAAAAATAATATTTAAATAATTTCACTCCTTGTTTGGTCTTAACATTAATAAAATGTATATTATTGTATATTGTGGATTATAAAAGAAATGGAAGGGAGAGGGAAGGGTATTCACGTATAAGTAGAAGACACCTTATCGATTTTCGATAGCAGCATTTACATATCTGTTAGATGTCCGCGTGCCGGTCTTTCACTGCATTCCCGTACACGCATCTTCTTCGGATATATTTAATTCAGGGTGGGTGTATTTTCGAATCTGTTCGACTAAAAATAACTGGAACGTGTTTCACTGCATTCCATTCATGTTGTGGATTTCAATTCTGACGCCGTAATATGTATTGATTTACGATACGGCTTTACGCGAACTTTCGCGCTCAAAAAGATAACATACTGATGACTTTTTCTACTAAACTTTTACCCATAAAACATTAATTAATCAAATACTAGATCATTAAAGTATAATAATAATCGCTATCATCCATTATAAGGGATCAATGAACGACTGCTTAACGCATGATTATTTTGAATTAGTATGAAAAATATTTCATGGAGTTTTTTTCTACAAATTTGGAAACATACATTTGCATCATATATTACATTATATATACACGCAATTGTCCTGGCAATTGTCACCAGAGCTCATATATGCATTTTGTCATTTTTTATTATCATTGTGAGCGAAACGTGGCCAATTGACGATCATTTTGATGCAAATAGCTTGATGAATTATAGAATAAAAAATCTATGTTGTGATAATAGAAGGTAAAATTTGTTTAAATTATAAGGTAAATTGTTCATATTTCCATATAATGCAAATCGGTTGATAAGATACAAGGAATAATTATGTTCGAGATGAAACGTAAAATCAAATTTTAAACAGTAGGAAATAACAAAAATATGTTTGTTTTTTTTAACTGGAGGATGAAATGAAAGAGGTAAGCCGCGATACGCCTTAATAGAAGCTCTACAATGACGTAGGATTCTGTCATTCGGCGTGTTAGTTCTCCAAGCGTTTCACCTCGCCGCCACTGGCCCATTATAGTGGGACAGAACTTCACCGATTCACAACTATACACATAGTGGTGTGCGCCTTAGGACGGTCAGCGCCGCGTTTTCTACCCGCTCTTATTCTTCTCTTCTCTTCCAAATTCCATCTCTTTCGTCATATCGATAAGATAAATGTGTGTGCGCGCATCTTACGTTTTTTTATTTTTCATTACAAGAAGATTAACCGACGAACTTTCGATTTCTAAATTTTACGATTTACTCTGGCGCTTCCATTTTTCATTTTTCTATTGTTTCTCTTTTTTTTTTTTTTTTTTTTTTCAAAAAGGACTTAAACAAAGAATCTAATTTGGTGAATCAAAAGAGTAATGAGAGTACATGAAAGATATTTTATTCCAAGTGATAAAGCACAATGATCGTCTAACGAATTTAGCGATAGTAATTAATTAAACTAATTTACGCGCGCGCACGTCAAAATTCAAGAAAAAGAAAAGAAAATGAAGCCGTTAAACTTGATACTCATTATACTCTTTGCCATCGATATCATTTTGTCCGTTACAGTTTTACATTATCAGGTAAGTGAAATAAATAAATAAGGTTTGAGAACGTTATCCTTCTTCGATAATAAAGTATTCCTATGAGCTAATATTTATTTTCTTTTTTTTTTGTCTATCATAATACACATATTATCTAGAATATAAGGATAAATATTAATTACTATAATATTCTCTGTTGTTAGTTTCCGTTTAACTTATTGTAACTTATCGTAAACTTATTGTTAGACGGAGTAGGAGTTCTTCCTGGCATCATACAATGGCTACGCCATTGAATGGGCAACGATCGCATAACACGCGGCTTCTCAGAAGTAGAATCTCTCGCATCGTTGAGCGTATCCCATTCCACTCATACCGTTCAAACACATACCGCTAAGTCCCATTTTCTTCTTCGAAGTCCGTAACTCATCTACGAAGTAAACACGGGGTCTTTTCATGTTATGCTCCTCGTTCTACGAAGAAAACAAAAGAAAATTAAAGAATAAATGGTTATTATTAGTGACAGAGATAAAGACTTTTCAATTTGAAAATCATTTATACGGTATTATTTCGTTGAATCGCTAACGAAATCGTCATTTCGAATTAACTTTTCTACTTGGAACAATCAAATTCTTCTATATGTTTTTCAAATGGCTCGGTCGCCATTTTCATTTCCTTTCTCTTTTTTCTATCGGACTTTAAAATATGGTGTCTAAATATTGACGATTATAATGACGATTATAACATTAAAAACTCTTTAATAATGATCTATACGGTGTCAGGCAAAGTTTTCTAATTCAAGAAGGATTTATAATGAAATGACGGCAGCCACTGTCCAATCTTTTCCAAATTCAAATGCGTTAATCTCGTTAAGCGTATCGAAAACCAAGCGAAGGGATAACGACGATGTATCCCAAACGAGGCACGAGGCAAACGAGTATCAGAAACAACGACAACATTGCAAAAATGATCCCACGAGACTTGATTCGTTGCCAAAGGTATTCTGTAATATGTGTTTGAAATAAAAGAAATAAACAATAATATTAGGACAATAATCAAAATAATCATTTTTCTTCAAACTCAATAGCATAGTAATTACTACAACGAGGAATTAAGTTTAGGAACCCATAACAATGCTTCATATGAGCAAGATGATTATCTTTCTATCAAATTAGAAGAAAGCTTACACTTCTATAAGAGATCAATTAAGATTAATTACACTGACAATGAGAGTAATTACACTGAAGATAATTATACCGAGAGTAATAGTAATAATAATAATATTATTGGTGAATACGCTTACAGTAGAAGTTTTTATCCCAATGAAGAAATTTCTAATGCATTTAACAATATATTGACGAAAATATTTCAAAGTTTGACTAACGCATCGCTCGAGGAGAGTGAATCTATGATAAATGGTATGTTTCTTATGCGAGAACGTACGCCAGTGGATCCGTGCGATAGATGGTTAATTAACGAAGACAGACTGAGAGCTGCGTTTATGGGTGAGTATAATTAAGATTAAAATTCAATGCTGTACAAATATTATATATATAAAAAGTTAAATGAAGTACATATCCACATTTCAGAACATCTCGTCGTACTTCCCGGCTGCCCTTGCACATATCCGAATTTCATCTTCTATAACAACCAGATCTGGGATGAAAAGCAAAATAGGCATTATCGTTGGCGAGACGTGAGCACCCCAAACTACCGATTGGATGTTTACAAACCTGGAGCATCCTATTGCGTGCGTACTTTGTTGAGTACAGGAACTATAACTGTTGCGGCTCAACATTGTTGCTACGATAAGAAAAGAAAACTGATAACGCGCGGTTCCGGTGCAGGAATACCATATTACGTTAGTCCAGAAGTATCTATGATTCTTCATGAGAAAATAGACATTTTACCTTGGCGACTTTGTAAAGGAGACTTTTCTAGGTATTTTTATTTGGGAATTTTTTCAAACATTCTCCAATAGGTATCCGTTCTTAACAAAAAAGTACACATGTACGTTGTTTAGATTTAACGAAGTGAGGCCACCGAACAACGATAAAGGTTGTCGTGTAAATCCAAAAAAAAAGGAGTATCAACGACAATTAAACTCTACCAAAGATTTTTGAAGAACTATCATTTTTATGCATGAAGATGAGACCAAGTGGAAATGTTAAATAAATGATATTTTTTTTTTATTTTTAATATTTTTATTTTACAAATATTATTCTAACTTTATTGACTTTGTTACAAAAAAGAAAGAGAAAAATCTTTTAAATACAAATAAAATCTCATTAAGTTGTTAACGAGTATATTATATATATATATATATGTATGTTACCGTTCAAGAGGGAAGAAGAATTGTTACGGATTTTTCTTAGACATTATACATAATACTTAGGTATTCTATAGAATACCAAATGCTATCTAAGCAATATTGAGAAGAATACATTATCGGGCAACAGGCATACACACACAACTCACACAAAAACGAGTATGGAGCGGGTTTTTGTGCACGGGTTTTTGAGATTGCGTGCCGCTATACTATGCGCACTTCTATAAACTGAAACTTACTCAATGCCGGTGTATTACTATGTAGGACCCACTGTTACTTATCGTAGTAGAAGATTATTACAATTAGACCGATATTCATAGAGATTACCATGGAAAATCTATATCTTTTGTTCTTTATCATAGCGGAAGATTAGAGCGAGATTTAGAACGAAATAATTCATTTCTGCTTTCTTACTTTACCGGTTTCTCACTTGTTATTCTACAGAATATCTAGGAAATATGAGAAATATGAATACATTTCTTACATTACTAGGTTTTTTTGTTTGGCATTGTCAACAATGCTTAGACATTTCGATGAATCTCTGATTTCCCACTTGGACGGTAACATATATATACTCTCAAATATTCCCGCCCTTTCTACCTTATCGACATAACGATGCGGTCAGTCGTCATGGTTACCAATTGCAAACACAGGACTGATACTGTCTCAATAATCCTTTTATTTTAAGATAAATATATCATATTTTAAACAACGATGGATTGGGCTACAGATTTAGAAATTACATCGAAGAAGGTACATTCGTTTTAAATAATCGTCATAATTAATAAAAATTTATACATATAGTTGCTAATATTTCTCAACAAATCTGTGTCGACACTATCGTAAAATTAGAGATTTAGAGAGATAAAATTTAACATTTTTTCATAACTTCTAATATATATATATATATATATATATGTTTACAGCTTATACCTAGACTCGGCAGAAGAGCAGGTCAAAATTTTATCCAAGAAGACTCAAAATCAGACGACGATTTGTTAAATAGTCCAATGCCTTTTTCTTCAGGATACCCGACGCAACCACCTGTGGCGCCACCTCGTGCCAGAAAAACTGGTTGGGGTGACGATTTGAAAGGCAGCAAGTTAGTGCTGAAATAAATATTTCTATTTTATTTTAGTATTTTATTCTCCCATATTGAAAAATAATTCGATTGTCAATTATCTAATCTGTTTATCTGTTAATTTAGGACAAAAGCATCTTCTAATATCATCGAACAGTGAGTATTTATAATAAACACAAATCTAGAATCAGACATCTATAGTCACTAACAGATTATTCCTTAGGGATCGATTTCGATCTACGGAAAAAGAGACTCCACCAGATGGTAAGAGTGCAACAAACGTTTGTCAATTTGATTTAATGATCTATTAGATATCATTTGTAATTAAAACATAAATTAATTAGAGTTGTGTTCTTATTATAGATATCCCTGTGATTCCGGATTTAGATGAGATCCAAGAAGACAATGTTGTCTCCGATTTATCAAGCGCACCTATGTGAATACATTTTTCTTACTTTTTCTATTAAATAAATTTTAATTATTCTTTACTTGTATTATATACATTGAACATTCATTTATTAAGTAGGATTGACACAAACAGAGTCACGGCTTATAAAGAATTAGACACGGATTTAATTAAAAACGAAGCATTTACGTCATTGGATGGTATTAGTCTATTTTCTCTTACCGAAAAATTGTATAACGAAAATTTAGTTAAGGAAGCTGACGAAGCTTGGAATTGGAATCTACTGTTCACCCAAGTTGCATCTGAAATAAACAACGAGGCACAGAAAACATGAAATGTTTAAGAACATATTTACGTATGCATATGTATATAAATATAATTGTATCAGTTATTTTTTATACTTGAAATGTAATAAAAATTATTTCCTACACTTTACAAAAATATAGTCAAAAATATTTATTACCAATTATAGTTTAAAAGTACTATGAAATATATATTAATTATATCCTTTTTTATAATTAAACAAAATAAGAAAAAACAAAAACTATGGCATACTGCTTTTCCGCAGTGCCTGTATATGGAAGCGACAAATTACCTCGTCTGACCTATTCGATTACCCCCCAATTTGGAAATCGCGGTAGTTCGAGGAGCGACGTGAAGACTCAACCGTGCAGGCGTGCGTATCCGAGGTCTGTGAAAAAGCACAAGACCACGAACAAGTACGCGCAATCGGGAATCCAACACAAGCTACTTGAAGCGACCACGTGACAACACCCACTGAGCAGATCTGCCACCACTTCTCGACGTTTAGCGATCAATGTTCAGCTGTGCCATCACAAGCACACACTTCCGTGAACCGCATCACTATTAGTTGTATATAAAGAAAAGATACCACTTTAGACTATTAGCGAGAAATTCAAGTATACGATGATTTAGCAGATCCATCTGTCGGCTTTATTACAAAATATCAAATTTCTCCTGCTGCGCATCTTCCATTGGTTCTTTGATATCCCTCTTACAATTAGCGGCAAATTTCAAATGTTCTTTTATTACTAGCGCTATCTTGATCAATTTTCAAACTATCAAAAGGTAGAATTTTATTTGAATGCCTCTCTATTTCTACTCGAAAAAATGTACAATTATCTCGACAAACGTCGAATTAATCCAAATTTCGGCGAAATTTTCTGAAAGAGCTATTTCTTTTGAGCATAATGGGTATCATAAATACGTCTGTAAATAAAGAACAAGATCCTTATTTAATTTCTGAAACGATAGAAATTCCTGACTGCGTACCATGCCCAAATGAAGATGACAAGAAACCTGGTAATCCAGGGAGTTTCGAAGAACTTCATAAAAAAGTGAAGGATCTTTATCCTCAAAATTTTGAGGGCGCAAGATTATTAGTTCAAAAGGTTCTCAGTTCCCATTTCAATGTAACCCACGCGATAACGTTGAGTTCTGTAACTCCTTCGGGATACAAATTTGGCGCATCTTATATTGGAATTAAGGCAGTTGGTTTGCACGAGAAATATCCAATTGTTAAAGGTGATATTATTCCTAATGGAAACATGACGGCTAATTTTGTACATACGCTTGGATGTAGATTTAGATTCAAGTTATTTACACAAGTTGCTAATTGCAAATACAAGGCTTCCAGTTCCTCCGTAGAATATCGGTCTAACGATTACACCTTGGCATTAACGCTAGCTAATCCTAATTTTATCAAACAACAAGGAACTATTGTATTACATTTTTTGCAAGCAATTACATCTAGGATTACATTGGGTGCAGAAATAGCTTGTCTAAGAGGTTCTAAACTTTCGTCCGGTCAACAGACCTTAATGTGTGTAGCGTTCAGATACAACACAGGACATGCCACATGGTCTGCCACTTTAGGAGAAGCTGGTATTCATATTTGTTATTATAGAAGAGCAAGTCAACAACTACAACTCGGCGTTGAGATAGAAACAAACATGAGGATTCACGAATCAATTGCTACTATTGTATATCAAATTAATATACCATACGCTGATCTCATTTTCAGAGGAATTGTGAATTCTGAAAGTAGTATTGGTTGCGTATTCGAGAAAAAATTATATCCAATTTCGGAATCGTCATTAATTATTAGCGGATTATTGAATCACGCGAATCAACAATTTCGCGTGGGTGTGGGTCTTAACATTGGTGTATAATTATTGTTAATCAATCGTACAATATATATTTTATTTTCGTATTATATCTTCTGTAATATTTATTACAGATACCTGTCAATACGAGGTGTTTTATTACTTTAGGATAATACAAATTGATAATATTATTATTTTGATAAACTTCATTATGTGAATCTCAAATTAAGTAATATTTGTGTGTCTCCAATATATTTTTTTAAAATAACTATTTTTATTTACCGTTTGGTAAAACATAAGAAACAATAAGTCATACTATTGTATAATAATTATAAAATATGTACACTATAGCTCATTTAATTTATGTTTATAAAATTTTACATAAATTTGATATATAAGAAAAGTACAATCGACAATATTATTACTAATTTTATTATAAATTACTGTTAATTGTACTTTATCTATTTGCTTGTTGAAAATAAATTACAAAAGAATCTAATCGTTTATTAATCATCCCCGTTTGCTATTCTTTCATCTAGATCATCTTCCTGTTCTATATGAAGAGCTGTTATTTTTAATTTAGAAAAATCAGCCTCGAATTTTTCACTCAATAGACCATTTTCATCGGCATATTCTAAAATATCGCAGATCAATGGGGATTCAACTTTTAATACGTATTTACACGTTTTTGGCTCTAATAAAAATAATGATATACTGGATGGACTTCCCATTCGATTTTCAACGCATTTTAATTTAACCTGAGAGAAAATTATTTCATTATTAATAATTAATATTTCATTAAAATTACATTATTTTTGTTAGAAAAACTTTAAAATGTAATACTTCGGTTTGTCGTAACTGGCCAGTTTTATCGCAAATACTTCCGTCGCTATAAAAATGTGACAAATGTTTACGCGTTTCCTGAGGTTCCGGTTTCTTATTAGGATGAGCGGCGATCCATTCCAAATGTTTTTCCTTATTAAATTTACCAAGACTGACGATAGTTTTACTGCCATCTTTTTCTATATGATACTGGACTATAGAACGTCCAAAACAGAATTCATATTTCCACCAACCGTTTCCCTGTTAATTAAAATCGAATATTGTAATGTTTCAATCAAAATATCTAACAGAAAGACATCACTTACTCCATGTAAGCAATTTTTCCCGCTAAGAAAGCTTTGAACTGAATTACTTTCAGCAGGAGTTACATTTTGGTCTATTAGCAAATTGACGGAATCTTCCGCGCCGTTATGTTTATCGACAATATCAACTGAACGTATTTCAACCCTTACACGACCATCGCCCTCCTGGAATAAATTGTATACATATATTATAAACACGGATTTTAAACGAACTCTCTGTATATATCAAAATCAAAGTTAAACGATTGATGTATTTGACTATATGCATAGCGAATTTATGCTTCAATTAAAAAAATTATTTTAACTGTGTAAGATTAATAAAAATGCGGGAATCCATGATGCTGTGTTATATATTAATGTGATATTTATAATCACATTAATAATAAGACTAATCTCTTGCACTATATCTAATATGTGGGACTCGTCATATACTTTCTGGTCCAAACATAAGAAATATGAGTCCTGCTGGTGGTAAATTTTACAGGTAATAAAATATAAGAAATGCGAAATATAGCACCAACTTTGGTACACAGTGACATGCGTCAAATCATAGTGCAAAGAGTTAATCAAATAAACTTTGGCATAGGTAAATTAGATTAGCATTTAAAATAAAAGATTGTTCTCCCCGTAATATACATTAATAAATACAAGTTAAAATTTAGTATATGAATTAGTATTTAAAGAAATCGTATAATCAAGAAATAAAGTATGTAGATGAAGAAGGGGCAGAGTGAATCAGATGTTAGCACAAGCCCATGACATTATGTAACAACGGGCATAAAGCATTAAGCCTGTTTCCCAAAAATGTAAATTTTCTGACCTGGCCCTCCTTATCTACATGGAAGATCGCATAGATTTTCTGCAGCTTATCCTGTATAAGAAATAACCAATTCATTATATAAATAATAAATCAACTTAAAAATAAATGAATTATTAGTTTAGCCCCTAGATATGAGCCATTTGATATAGAGAGTAGTTTCCAAAACTAAAGATTTTAAAAAGATAGAAATAATTAGTAATTTTTATGCTTTTACATGATTTAAATTATGAATGATTTTATAGATGTCGACAACGCGTGCTCTTTTGTATAACTCAGTGATGCTTAATTCAAATTCATTTTTAAATTTAATTGTAAGATTTTTTTTTGTATATCATGTGCTATGTACAAAAGCCTTTGCGTCTTTGTAAAAAAACAACATATTCAGAAATAAGTCTATTTTGATTTGGATATTTAGAAATAAATTAATAGAATTCATTTTACCGCTACTTTTTGATTTCGAAGTTTAGCACTCTCCGTTTCCATGGCGACAAGCGCTCTAGGTTTTTGTGGCGTAGAATCAACAGGACGACATTCAATTTTGTTTTCTTTTGAATCTTGTGGTTCATAGTCGGGGTGAAAACATAAGAAAGGTGTTAGAATAATGGCTTCGTATTCACAACTTGACGTTTCTTTCAATGAAAATATTTCATTTTTCCCAAGATGATAACACACGTATAGAACTCTTATCATTCTTGGTTTGTTGTTTAGGTCGCATAGCGTACCATCTTCCATTTTAATTTCAACATACGGCATATTAATGCCATCAATGTTTTTAACCGGTATATCTGACTTTTTAATCATTTTATCATACTCGACAGAAAGTTTGAACTTTTGAGATATGTCAAAAGTACCAAGATAATATTCCTGAGTTTTAACTTTTTTCCCTTCTCTATCTTCATGATATTGGCGTACAAAACGACCATGACATAATTCATACGTCCAATATGATTCTAACTATTTAACAAAATAAATATTATTAGTTTTAATATACACAATCTAGAACATGTAGAATTTGTGGGACATACTTTGAGAGCTAATATACATCTAAAAATAATGAAAAAGATTCATATAAACATATGTTTTATCTTAATTGAAGAAATTGTTCTATTCTGAACCATAGTATTTAGAAGTTCGTTCATGTTTATTATTCTTTCTGTTACGAGTTTGAGGAACCTCGATGTGAAATCTTTCCACAACCCTGACACCTGTTCTGGAGTTAACAGCATATATTATGTTCCAAAGATGTCACCCATTTAAGCCTAATCATGTCTATTGTTGTTTAATTTTAGTGATTTAATAGGAACTAGTTCTATCAACGAAGCAATGCCATTGACAAAATCCTGCAATAGTTGAGAATTGAATCTGGACATCAGCTGCTTGGAGGCAATTATGCTAACCGTTAAGCAACCACAGCTACAAAGTTTGTTATATTTCATATATGAGAATAAATAAAGAGCATATGTTTGATATGAATTTATTTCATTATTTTTAAGCGTGTGTGATCAGCACCCACATGTTCTGTCATATCCAGTATATCTTATCGCATTGTAATGTTATTTTACAAAAAATTACTTACTCTATAAGAACATGTTTTTTGAATAAATAATATTGACAACATTTCTATTGGATTAGCTCCTTTAGATACTTGAGCATTGTTATGATCTTGCTCTATTGTATCAGGTATCGAACATACATATTGTTCATTGTTTGCACTTGTTATAGGATAAAACTCAACATTGTTTGGGGTATCCTTCAAATATAAACAATCAATTGAACACAATATTTTCATATATATATTTTATAGAATAATAATATTCTTCTAATTGTACTCACTAATGGTTGGGTATCACTTTTCTCTGGCCAATTAATTTGAAATAAAACAGTATCATCGAAACTTTTAATTCCCTGGCCAGATATAAAATCAAGTATAACGTTTAATACAATGTAAATGTAATAATACCTCCACATTTTAATAAATTAATATTGTTATATCATATCTTGTGTGAACAAGCTGAAATTAAAAAAAATATTTATGAAATTTATTCTGACAGCTTAAAATGACCTTAAAAATATCAAGAAAATAGTTGCAAACGCCACCAGTCATGACTAACACGAGGTTATAAGATTAATTTTAAAAATCAAAGTAATAATTAATGGAAAATTTACATTTAAACAATACTACCAAAGACTACAGAAAAAATCTTACTTTAGCACAGAGAAATATCTCGAAATTATTATTATTAAAAAAAAAAAATACTTATCGAATAACCAGATCTAATTCCCTAGGATTATTGTTTTGTTCGATAGGTCCACATATTAACTCGTATCAGATTGGTGATGTTTATTTTCGACGAATCATAGAAATTGGCGCGAAAATAATTCAAAGATAAAATCAAAGATGAATTGAAACAATTATTCTACCAGAAATAATAATTAGAAAAAAAATCCCTAAAAAATTCATCAATATTAACGAAAACAACAAATTAATACCGATTTAAATTATTTAAAAATTCTTGAATGATTTAAATTGTAATATATATTTTATTTTTAAAGCTTTAGATTTGATTTTCATGAAAGTTTTCTCTAGTTTTCTCAACATGGCAGCGCACCGCCATTGTTGCTGTCGTGTAACCTTAAAACGACTTAACGGAAACGTTATATTCAGTGAAGACAAATTTTAGGACGGTGTGCCTTCTTAATTAGTGTACTTAGGTCAGTCGAATTGTTAAGAGAAGTTTTTTTTTTTATAGAATCTCTTAATAGTATCGAGAAGACAATACGATAAGCGAAGAGTTGGATTTTTTCTTTCTATTATTTTTTCTTATTCATGCAAAGCGATTGTTCGTTACGAAAGGAAATATCGAAAAAAAAAAAAAAAAATAGTATTAGGGACGTGAAAACTTTTGTAGGACGTGCGTGGCTATAATCTAAATAACATGTCTGATACGAGACGTCGTAGAAAATCTAATCAGTCCTGTAATTCAGATGATCTCTCCGATTCTTACGAAGAGTTGAACGCCACTAAAGAAACGCAGGTGAGTATATCTCCCTTCTATTAAAATCCAGTTAACATGCTACGATTTTTTTCACCATTTTTTTTCACGTTATTTTGTTCCAATTTATCGATAGGAAAAAAATGAGGTCGATAGTTTGGTACTAATCTTACATTTAAGTATTATTATAATTCGATGCTCTAATTCTATTAGTTATTTTATTATAGTTGATTATCTTGTTATGCTAATGTTACGGTTATCTTGTTTGCGTGATATTTGTCTTTTTTCATTACCAGAAAAATTCTAGGAAAATACTATTCAATTTTATAAAATTATATTTATTAAAACTTTGTGTGTGTGGTATAATCTTTTTGTTAATTCTATTTATTTATTTTTGTATTTGTATTAATTTAGTAATAGTAGATGTATTGTTTTGATTACAGAGTAGCGAACAGACTGATGGTCATCAGGATTCAGAATGTGATGTTTACGTGACTGATTCTGATGCTGAATCACAAGAAGGTGTATTGCGAGAAAGTGGAGATGGACAAGAGGAGGAGAAACCACAGAAGAAATTAGATGATGACGAAGATAGACGAAATCCTCAATATATACCAAAACGTGGAACATTTTATGAACATGATGATAGAACTACGGATGAAGTTACCGAAACTAGTACTGAAACTACTAATGAAAGAGAAACTAAAGAAAAGAAAGTATGGAAAGATAAAGAGGATAGATGGGATCATGATAGATACAATCACGAGGAACAAGCTCCTAAGAGTCATGAGGAATTGATAGCGGTTTATGGTTATGATATTAGGAATGAGGAAGGTCCACCTAGAGCTAGAAGGAGAAGAAGATATGGGTAAAAATGCTGCATTTTAATTAGTAAATAATTCAATTCGATATTTATTTATTTGGTATTTAATATTTGTGCTTCTATTTACACAGACGTGGACCAAATAAATATACACGCAATTGGGAAGATGAAGATGCTTATGGTAAAACTGGTAACAATACGACATCTAAAAGCAATAATAGAAAGTTTATTAGAAGTGGAGAAGATTTTCCTGCACTTGGTACTAATAAGGTAATCTTTTATGTAAAAATATATTTTCTACATTCTAAACATTACAATACACGCAATCTAATAACGCATGGTTAGAATTGTTGGCTTATTTACTTAACAACATTTGCTGACATTGACGAACTGGCCAGCATTGAATGTTAATCTCAATTCATTTCTATTTTCTTTTTTTGCTTTGGCAGTAAAAATCATTAGCGTCTACACTAAGTTTATTTGTTATTCAATCCTTTCGATTAATGCATATTTTGAAATTACTTAGTTCTACATTTAAAGAAAATTATTTGTACAATTTTGATTATTATAGAATTCCTCTGCAACTGTCGAGGAACCGGTAATATCATCAGCGTGGTATAATAGTAAAAGTAAGACTATAAATAAAACACAAAATTTTCCACCTTTACAAACACAGCACGACGTGCAAAAGACCAAATCTTCTGGAGCATCCATTGGTCATACGTAAGCAAATTGAAATTTATCAACTATCATTGTTAATGATATTTAGTTTGTTTCAATATTTAAATTTTGAAATTATTACATTCAGAAATGAAAACAAAGTTCTAAACGAGTCCAATAATCCGGTTTGGAAAAAGGAGGGTAAACATGGGACACAAAATCAAAATTCTAATGGAAACAGTGGATCTAACGGAGATGCAGAAAAATCTTTTGAAACTAAAACTTTATCAAGAGAGAGTAACAAACGAAACGTACAAGAGTCGACTAATTTCGGAACAAACAGAGCTCGTGGAAGAGGATTTAAGGCTAATGCCAATAACAATATATTGAGCAATAGAACTATCGAAACCAAACCTAAAGGAAGAGGAGCTGGACCAATTAATTCTGATAATAGACGGAGTAATACAATACAACACGACGATGATAATCAAATTACGCACGAGATGAAAAATATTCATATCAACGATGGCGCGCAATATCATCAAAGTGGTAAACATAATAGTAAGTTGACATTTTATTAATGAGGAATCAATAATTGAATAAATCGATCGAATTTTATTTAAAAATAAAAATAAATTTTTTCTCAGAAAATTATTATGCGCAATCCTCTGGTCAACAAAGAGTTAACACTGTGCCTCCGAGAATGCAACAGCAGCAATCTCATCCAACGCAATCGCAACAAGGACACCAATCGCAACAAACGGCTCAACAGCAAGATAGTTCTGGCAATAGACCAAAGCGATACTCCAGCCTTCGTCAACGTCCTGCGGTTTCAGAAAATCCTACGCAACAGAATTATCAGCTCCCTCATGGACAGCATGGGCAACATGCACAACACACACAACACGCACAGCATACTCAGCATTCACAGCATGCTCAACATGGGCAGCATGGACAACATGGGCAACATGGTCCACATGGGCAACACGGTCAACATGGGCAACACAGTCAACATGGGCAACACAACCAACATGGGCAACATGGATATTTTGCTCCTCAAGGTAGTTAAACAAAATATTTATATGTATATATAGTAATAAAAATAATAGTAATATTAAAATAATAAAGCATCTGTCCCTCTCTCTCTCTCTCTCTCCCCCTCTCTCTCTCTCTCTCTCTCTC
>NW_014569642.1:518149-522288 GCF_001313835.1 Polistes canadensis
CCCTCTCTCTCTCTCTTGTTCTAATAAAATTTAATATCTATATGCAATATTAATTAATTATCATTTTATATGCATTTGTATAGCTGGAAATTCAAGAGGAGTTTTAGATTCTCAAGGTAAGATTTGACGTGCTATCGCTCACGTAAAAATGTTGTTTTTTTTTGATGAATTTGAATGTGAATAATATTGGATGACTTCTGTACCGATTTTTTTTGTAAGTTTTCTACCATTTTCAAGAGATGTAAGTCTGTTTCAAAGTATTAAACTATGACTCGTATTTGCATAGGATATCCTCCTGGGCATTTTGAACAAACCGCACCTGTTGCTGCTCCAGCTGCGCCTATGGGTGGACAACCAGTAATACCTTTGCCACCAAATGGTCAACCTGCTAGCTATGCTCCACCTCCATTTTTGGTGCCACCACCTCAGTTTATACCATCTCAAACTGCTCCTCCTAGCATAATTAATTATGTCTCTGGCCCTAATGGGCCAGCATTTCCACCAAACTTTCAAGGATATCAAAGTTACACTCCCCCAGTTCCTGTAAGTCTCATAGTAAAGAAGATAATAAGTTTGTCTTGGTCGTTTGATTTCATATAGAAATTATTAAATATTAATTAATGATTCTATAGGCGCAAGGACCGCCTCCGCCACAAGAATTATTTCAACCACAAGGTTGTACTTATTATAGTACTGCGCAACAACAGCAACAAACAGCTCCCATAAGACGACCAAAGGCAGCCATTCCAATTCTTCCACCTCCGGATAATCAGCAGCATCAAAGTAATCGTGGCAGAGGTAGAAGTATTCAATCTAATCAACAAACTAACCAACCTGGTAGTGTACAACAAAGTGAACAAGAAGTTAAAAGTAACTCGGTGGAAAGTGATCAAAAGAATATGTTAGGACAATTTGATAATCTACAAAATGATCAGTCGGAATCGATTCAACAAAAGGAAGAAACCTCGAGTATAATATCGAGTAATATAGGAAACAAAGAAACTGTAATCAAAAGTATTAACAACGTTAATATAACATTGGTTGAAAGTTCAGTTGTTACGATGGATAAAGTAGAAGATACAAGTAATAAAGAAATACTGCAGATAACTGAAGATAGCGAAAGTCTAATTACTTCCAAGTCTATGCAATTGGACATTGATAAGACTGATAGCGAGCCACCTAAGCTTGAAACTACTATTCCTGAAACTTCTGTTGTTGAGGAAGCGGTTGCCTAAATAATCTACATGAGATGTTATAGATAGAATGAGTTATTAAAATGTCTAAATGTTCTTTATAATAATCAAGTTTGAAAGAAACTGACTTATCGTCAAGATATATCCTTTTGTTTGATTGTGGTTTTATAAGATCTTTTGTAGAGATATTACAAAAAATAATACACCAGATCAATCCAGATGTTCGTCGTCTCAGCAAGTTGCTTCTTGTAAACAGAATAATCAAGATTCCTGTTAGAAATTCAGGATATATCTGTTATATATACAATCAGATTTGTCTAAACTATTGGAACTTCCGTTTGAATTTTCTTTATAAATTGTCTAACATGGAAATTAATTCAAGATTTAATAAGTCGATAATACATGAAAGATCATCAATCATTTTTCATAAGCGAGAATTAGTTATTTCAATGTCAGTAGAAAAAACGTGCAGCCTTGAATGTTCAATTAAACAAGCCTGTATAATATCACGTGTTACGGATATAATATTAATTCTTAATCGACTATGTAACTCAATTGGACTATGTACATTTCTAGATATATCAAAATTGATAATTGCTAATTACGGTTAAACCGTAAAGCTAATTTTTATTGATTCGTCTTCAACTATACTGCCATGTATTTTAAATTGGGCTTTTCTGCAATATCTGATATGCAATTGCATTATACTTTTCATTTTTAATTCCACTACTATTTTTTTGTTCCTTATTTATTTTTTTACTTATTAGAGATTGCTAATAATGTGTATCAATATTAAACAAATACATCCTATATTATATATTCTAAAGTATATAAGACATCATTGCAAATTAGACGATTAAATACAGTTTCGAATGACGTGATAAATAATATGACGATAAAAAAAGAAAAAAAGAAGATTTCATAACAACATGATCACTGTAAATATAAATACAATTTCTCACAGTGCGTAGAGCTGTTTCAATAATTAATTGTCTTATCGATCCTTGTGTGATTCGAATGATCTATTTATATGATCAAATTAAATTAAATATACTTAGCATATTTTAATTGAGATATATAACTTTAGTTATACAGGATGTCCTGTATATATATATAAAAGAATATATATAAAAATGATATTACTGCTATTAAAAAGAAGCTTTATTTTCTTTTCTTCGCAAAAATCTTGCATGCATTGCATTTATTTCATCGTATAGAGGATTAAATATTATACACGTACAGATACAAAAAAAAGTGGAAAAAACAAAAGAAGAAAAAAAAATAATAACAATATAGTAGTAGTAGTAGTAGTAGTAGTAGTAGTAGCAGTAGTGTAGTAATATTAATAATAATAATAATAATAATAATAATAATAATAATAATAATAGTTATAATAATAGTTATAATAATAATAATAATAATAATAANTATATATAATTACAATTATAATTATATATTTTTAAAACATACACACTGCTAACGCGTTCTTAGGGAATTACCGTATTTTTGATCGGTTATTTTCTACTGAATAAATAATAACCATTACTTATAAATATGTATATCTATTTTTTTCTTTTCTGCACGACACATGTAAAGAATTAAATTTAAAGTTTAATTACGTATAAAATTAAAATTGTGACTTTAAGTTAAAAAAAAGTAATTAAAATTTAACTGCATAAGTTTTGAGATATATATTAAATTGTCGGAAAGTTCATGCCAATTTTGATATCAAATTTATATTTATAAATTAGTATGAATTTTTCGATCAAGGCAATATTATTTATGCATACGTATCCTACCTGCAATACATACATTTAACAGTAAAATCAAATTCATTTATACTTCAATTAGTAATTACATTATACATTACAATACACACACACACACACACAATGTATTACAATTAAAATTATTAACGTATTGATATAGCAGAAACAGAAAGAATCAAACAAACTTGAAATAAAAAATACTAGAAGTAACATTTGGCAAATTATTCATCGTAAACTTGATAATAGTTTTATTAATGTACCATAAATTTGTAAAAAAAGATAAAAAGACATATGTATCTTTTTTAATTCTGATACACCGAATAATACGATGTTTGTTTGCACTGTCACCCCGATAAAAATGTTTCGTCGAATGCGTTTTAACGAAGCTAACAGGTACGAGCAAAACGATTTTGAAATCGCATTGGAAGAAATAAATTGTGTAAAAGAAAGGGGGCGGTTTTTTGGATTGTGTTATTTTTAAATCTTATAAAAAAAAGATTTGGGTATATAAATTTTTTCTTCTGTTACTGTAAAACATTACAACTTGTAAACAAAATGTACCGCTAATAACTCGAATAACTCCTATAAGCAAATTTAAAAAAATTAAAAGAAAAAAAAGTAAGGAATAGGTTCGAATAAGTTTTGATTCATAAGAATACTTCATTATAATACATGACACAACACAGAAATAGTTTTTTGTGTATATATATATATATATATATATATATATGTACATAAACGACTATTTCTCTCTCTATATATTAGAATATTCTACAGATTCGAAATTATTACCGAATTTACCTTGATAGTGCAGAAATACGACACAATTATAACATTTTGTAGATATATCACTCCATTTAGCATATTCGATTGTATTATAAGAGAATTGTTACGACTACTGAATAACACTATTATTGCGGAAATATACGCTATAAAAAAAAAAAAGAAATGAACAAAAAAAAAACAAATTGTTATTTAAAAAAAAGAATTCCTGCGCGTACATCTTTTCATTTATTGAATATATAAAATACTCCTTTTTCTTTCTCTTTTTATTTTTTTAATTTTATTCTTTAAGAAAAGATTCAAGGTTTATGTCCAAAGTGCATTTGTAAAACAACACACAATATAGTCTTTTAAGATTATTATTATAATTTGCTTTTATTTTTTTTCTTATTAA